>NW_024720039.1:102500-147500 GCF_018991925.1 Homarus americanus
AGGTGTAGTGGCAGGGGTGTTGTGGCAGGGTGTTGTGGCAGGGGTGTAGTGGTAGGGTGTAGTGGTTGGGTGTAGTGGCAGGGGTGTTGTGAGGGAGTAGTAGGTGTGTGGGAGTAGTGGAAGGTGTGGTGGTAGGGTGTTGTGGCGGAGTGTAGTGGTAGGGTGTGCTGGCAGTGGCAGGGTGTAGTGGCAGGGTTTAGTAGGGTGTAGTGGTAGGGTGTAGTGGTAAGAGTGTAGTGACAGGGTGTAGTGGCAGGGAGTAGTGACAGGGTGTAGTGGCAGGAGTAGGTAGTAGGTGTAGTGGTAGGTGTTGTGGCAGGGTTTTGTGGCAGGGGTGTAGTGGTAGGGTGTTGTGGCAGGTGTAGTGTGGGGTGTGGTGGTAGGGGTGTAGTGGCAGGGTGTAGTGGCAGGGTGTAGTGGCAGGGTGTAGTGGTAGAGGTGATGAGTGTGGTGGGGAGGTGTTGTGGCAGGTGTGGTTGGTGTAGTGGTAGGGTGTATGTGGTAGGTGTGTAAGTGTGTGAGTGTGTGTGTATAGTGGTAGGGTGTGGTGGCAGGGTAGTAGGTTGTTGTGGCAGGGGTGTAGTGGCAGGTGTAGTGTGTGTTGTGTGGGTGTATGTTGGCAGGTGTAGTGGTAGGGTGTAGTGTGAGGTGTGGTGACAAGGTGTAGCGGCAGGGTATAGTGGTAGGGTGTAGTGGTAGGGTGTAGTGGTGGGGTGTAGTGGCAGGGTGTAGTGGGGGTGTAGTGACCAGGTGTGGTGTAGGGGTGTGGTGGCCGGGGTGTGTGTGGTAGGGTGTGGTGAGGGGTGTGGCAGTGGGGGTGTAGTGGTAAGGACGACAAGGTAGAGAAAGAATGATTAAAGAAAGAAGAAGGAGGAGAAGAGAAAGAAGAAGTGGAGGGGCAAAGGGTAGTACATTAGCATAAGTCAAGGTGTATGGTGCCGAGAGGAGGGCGAAAGAGCAGCAATAATGATTCACTTCAGAACCAGGGCAAGAGACTGAACCACCACGCAGATGAAGCCATAAAAAATATAATTTACGAGAGAGAGAGAGAGAGAGCTCATAAAATATAACCATCTTGATTACACATTGTCGCCAGTCCATAAATAACAACCACGTCGTAATAATGATGTTGTTATGATGACACTTACTAGCCATCGAATAATGAGAGACGATAATATGAATTATGGCTCAGTAATGGCTATCTTAGGCTATCAACAGGTAGCTTTAGCTCTTCATGTATACGATGGGGGTTATTTTATTTATCAGATTTTTGTAAATAAAGTAAATTGTGAAGGATAATTTTATTGAGGTTATTGGTGATTGTTATTATTTGTTATCGTATATTGTTAGTCTTATGTTTATTATCGGTGATCGTAATATATGAACGTGTTGTTGGGTGGTGGTGGTTAAATGTGGGCAAATTTCTTTACTCCATTTGCCTCTGTCTACCCAGCAGTAATTGGCGACCTAAATGTTAATCGATTTACTGATCGTGTTCTGAGAATAACAGTGCAGTGCAGTTGGTGAGTTATGACTCTGGACTATTCCTTGACACTGGGTCATGACTTAGGTGGTGGAGACAGCTACACCTTAAACAAATTCATAGTTGAGGGCCACATAAATCTCGTCATGCTATTATATGTACAGTATATGTATATATTTTAGTAATAGTGGAAGTGGTGGTGGAGGTGGTGGTCAACGTAGTGACAGTGGTTGTGGTAGTAGTAGTGATAGTAAAGACGGTGGCAGTAGTAGTAGTAGTTGTTGCAAGTACCAGAGAATATGAAGAAAAAAAAATAGCTATAGCGCAGGAGGTGGGCGCCTCGAACTGGTTAACTACGTTACCGATAAGGGCAAATGGTTTCAGTCTCAATAAAAAAGAATTTACAGATGCCAATGCTCTAAGGTATGGTAGGCCAGTAGGAGGTTTGCCCTCCCAATGCATGTGTGGCTCTTCCTATGACGTCGATCACGCCATGGTGTGCAAGAAAGGGGGCTTCATATGCATGAGGCATGACGAAGTAAGGGATCTCACAGCAAATATGTTGAAGGAAATCTGCCCTGATGTCAGGGTAGAACCGACCCTCCTTCCATTGGACGGTGAGAATTTCCAACATAAACATCAAACACACCCAATGAAGCCCGTGTTGACGTCAGTGCTCGAGGATTCTGGACACGGGGACAGCGAGCCTTCTTCGACATCAGGATTTTTGATCCCATGGCCGCATGTCACCGTAACTTAGCTCTCAATGCTGCACACAGGAAGAACGAGAACGACAAGATAAAAGCATACGGAGAGAGAATTCAGAACGCTGATCAAGGCAGCTTCACTCCTCTAGTCTTCACGACCTCTAGTAGGATGGGACCAACTACCGCCTGGGAAGATATTGGAAGCATAATGTGTTGCCTATGGTAGATCCTGCTGCCACATGGCATCACGAAAATTGTGTCCAAGTCTCAATTGTTTCTCTTACTATTGACAACACAACATACATATATTGTTTTTCACTTTTGAGCTTTTTTTTCATTGTTGTATTTCTTTTTGTTTATTATTATTATTATTATTATTATTATTATTATTATTATTATTATTATTATTATTATTATTATTATTTATTATTATTATTATTATTATTATTATTATTATTACATTTTCGCCCCCAGGCCCCGATGTGAGTCAGTGACCTGTCCCCGGGTGGGCTAATCCACGTAAAAAAAAAAAGTGCAAGATGCTTCTACGATAGACTCGCGGAGGTGATCTCGGAACAGAAGCAGCAGTTCATAAGTTATGTTACAGCCTGGATGAGATGTCGACTGTCCTTCTCTCTCCTTAGGTCAGCTTTGCTCTGCCTCAGAAGAACGAGAGCATCGGCCCCAAAGCCAACAACAGTTGCGGATACTGACTATGAGGCAACAGTCATTGAATGCCGCATAGATCTGCGGCTCAACTAACTCAACACAGTTAGGATAGCTACTTATGTATTAGGATATTTAATATTAAGGTTATAAAATGGTGGCGAAGGTATGGCTATTGGGGGAGGCTGGAGGCCATTAAAAAAAATAGTAGTAGTAGTAATAGAAGTGATAGCAGTGGTGGTGGTAATAGTGATAGTAGTGGTGGGAGTAATGGTGGTTGGAGTAGTGATTATAGTAGTAGTGAAGATAATAGTGGTGGTGGTGGTAGTAGTGATAGGAGTAAGGTGACAGTAGTAGTGGTAGTAGTTGTAATGATAGTAGTAGAGTTGGTAGCATTAGTAGTAGTAATAGTGATAGTAGTGGTGTTGGTAGTAATAGTAGTAATGATAGTATTGATAGAGGTTAAAGTAGTGATAGTAGTCGTAAAGATATTAGTGTTGATGGTAATGGTACTGATAGTTGTGGTGGTGGTAGTAGCATTGCTAGTAGTAGTGGTGGTACTAGTAAAAGTAGTATGGCGAGATGGGACCTAGTGCAAAGATTTGGTTGAGGTGTTATCAGAACAAAAGCAGCAACCCAGAACTTACGCCGTGGTCTGGTTGAGGTGTTGCCTATCATTCTCATTGCTCAGGTCTGTTCTGCTATGTCTCAAGGAACAAGATCTTCAGCCTCTAAACCAACAACAGTCACAGACATGGACTATGAGGCAACAGTCACTAAATGCTGCATAGATCTGTGGTTTAACTAACTCAGATAGGGTAGGTACTATTGTATTAGGATAGTTTGGTCATTAAATGGTGGAGAAGGTATGGCTATAAGGGGAGGTTGGAGGCCATAATATAAAAAAAATAGTAGTAGTAGTGGAGGTTCAATCACTACCACCACCACATTTGCACCACAGCACCTGTACCACAATACCACTACCACTTCACCTGTATCACAATACCACTACCACTTCACCTGTATCACAATACCACTACCACTTCACCTGTACCACAACACCACTACCACTCCACCTGTACCACAACACCATCACCACTTCACTTGTACCACAACACCACCATCACCACTACACTTTTACACCACCACCACCACCACTACACCTTACCACAACACCATTATGGTTACACCTGTACCGCTACACCTGCTCCACCGTAATTACAACGTCTACCCGTACCTGGTGTGCAGGTAATAACACGGCCGCGGCTACATCACACTCATTACGCTGCCTCAATTACACTTACTAATGACATAATGCAGGAGCGGCCGCCGGACACCCAGTAAGGCTGTGGGAACGACAGGCCGGCCCACCACCCTCTGCTCTGAGACTATAAGTACTATTGTGGTCGTCTGTGTGTTGATGTGAGTTTATGACACATCAGAGGTTATCATTGTCCTATGAATGTTGACAGTACTCTGTGTTATAAGCTTATGACACCTTAAATGTTACTGCGGTGCTGGGGATGTTGTTAACAGCCTGTGATATGAGCTGACGACACGGCAAAGGTTACAGTGTAGACCATTACAATGTTGATAGCATTAAGCTTGGGATTATAATAATTGTTTACAGTAGACGAGTTGGTGCATGAGCCTCCACCAGCTGAACTGCATCACTAAATCGTTCTCCCCTGTGAGTTTACGACGCTGTAATCTCATAAAGTCTCCGTCTCAAGCTGACATAGTGGCACTTATAATGGCTCCAAGTTGGGGATTACTTTTATAGGTGTGTTCTGTTAGTGTTGGGAACGTTGTAGTACCCATCAGCATTGTCACGTTATAAAACTTTAGTGTGCTGAGATGCCAGTAAACAAAATGATTATTGTATATATTTCAGAAACACACCTCGGTACTGGTGTCTCCCTGTTCCAACAACCTGATGCTCACCACACTGACATTGATCAAGAGCGCGTCCCTCTGGCTGGCCAAGACTAACTGCAAGATTTCCAATTCAACAAACAACGACACAATAGTTAAATCTGTCCATCCATCAAGGACTCACCCCTTCCTGAAGTATGTGACCCCAAGAAACCTGGCTATAGAGTGAATCTGGAAGTGTGACGTAATCATGTCTGTGGTATCAATAATTTATCACCAAACCAAGACAACTCAAGTGAAGAATCCTCAAATGGAACTAATTAAACACTGTATCATGGGATGTTCACCTTGCAAATCAACCACATGAAAATGACAAACAGTAATCACAGCAATCCTTCCGTTGTTTCCAGATGACTATAAGTCTGTTGCAATGATCAAGCACTCAATGGTTGTAGTGAGAAGAGCAGTCCATATCTTCAGTGAAGGACAGACCCCAATAATAGCCTGTGATCAGCCCCTGCACAAAATTACTAAGGACATCCAATGAACAATTATTGGACATGGCCTGAAACATACGGCCAAGACAAATATGGGGTGAGTTGGGTGGACTCCATATCAGGATGACATTGCTGAAATGTTTGGGTGACCTTCTTGATGTCAGTGGTTGGACGTCAGCTGTATCACAGGTTAGAATAGCTAATCCAGATACTGCAGATTTTTTTTTCCTAAGGCATCACATGTAAAGAAAACTGCAATGGGTCATCAAGTGGCAGCCTGTGTACTGTTCAAACTCACACAAGACGCCTACACCGAAGATGGGACGGATGCCAGCATAGAAGATTGGACCAAGGAACGAAGGGCATCGTCTGTTCACTTCAAGCTGTGGGATTAATCTTGAACACCGACCTAACCATTCTGACATCGGACAGAGCCATTCACGAAGGAAACTTTCCTTCGTGTGTTGACACCCTGTCCGAACTACAGTGGCTCTTTCATGCCTTAGACCACCATCACTATGCACGAGCTGTAGTTGTTTATCTGTTCTGTAGGATACGCCAACGCTTAAGCAGAAGCATCCTGCTGTGTATGCAGAATTCTGTAAGGGCAACTTCACAGTGATGTCCCTAGACGAGATACAGGAGCAGAACAATGAGAGATGAAGGTGGAGCAGTGGGCCTGACAAAGTGGAAGCAGACGCTGAATATACTACTGCATCTACTTGTAACTTATTGTTGTTATTATTATAGATTACCGTTATTTATTTTGTCTTTGATCAATAAAGCTATGATAAAACAGGAAAACCAGAAGTGTATCATTATTTATAAGTCCTGAAATTTGACCTAAAATAGCAGTTATATTTGAAAACAAATTGGCTTACACATAGTAAACCCAAAATTTTGTCATATTAGAATTCCTTGGAAATAAAAACAAATGTATAAAACTCAAGATCAAGTCTTATCATCGTCATTACCCGAGATATGAGGATTTAAATATTCACATGGCGACCATTTTGAAAACTTGCCGCCATTGCCAACACAGGTCGAATCTAGTTGGGGTCCAGCTTTTAAATTAACTGTCATGGGCCTTTGTAACTGTGTACCAAATGTTATACCTGTATCACAAATTACATGATTTTTCACTAAGCCTCTGGATCTTGTGGGAGAGAAACAGTCCAAACAGCGGGCGGAAGAGGAACAAAGGTCAATAACAATGTCACCTGACGAATAGAGACGAAGTTCTTGATGGTGATTCTCGGAGGATATCATACGACCAACACCAGTTTACTTACACCTCCACCACCCAGTTAACCTTCTTGGTACGGAACACTCGTGAGGTTTGATTATTTTATCTGACATTATTAGTAAAAAAAAAAGCTAATTACAATTTAAACGATGTACACTAGAGGTCAAAGTCATTAAGAGTCTTCCTCGTTCACACCCCCCTACACTTAGGCTGACTCCCCACCCTCAACCCCACCCGCATCCTTTACCCTCAACCCCACCCGCATCCTCCACCCTCACTATCTCCGGCAGTCATTTTCTTCATCCTTACTAACGTCACATTTTTTTTAAGTTATTCAAAGTATAAACACAAACATCAACCTCAATATTTTCCTCACACAACTAAAAAACTTATTCTTATGAGATTAATTCGATTTTCTTTATCCCTAGACCATGACAGGGTAAATGCATCATTCCTGTCTGTCTGTCTGTCTGTCTGTCTGTCTGTCTACTCATGACTAGTCTGTAATCATAAGTTAGCTGTAAGTTGGTTTGTAATAACGAGTTGTCAGTCTGTTAGTTACAAGGTTATCAATTTCAGTTCATCCTCCAACAGGCAAAGGGAAGCTTTACGCCTCCTGCACCAACCATTATTACGTGAATGAGTGACGGGTTTGTGTCTAGGGGGCGGGGGGTGATAGGGGTAAGGGGGTAGGGGTGAGGGGGGAATGGATGTGGAGGGAGGAGGGGGTTCCGCTCTAGTGAATTCTAGTAGTAGTGAAAAAGGGTGAAGGGGAAAGGGGAAGGGGAAGGTGAATGGGGGAAGGTGGAGGGGGGTAGGGGGAGGTGAAGGGGGAAGGGGGAGGTGAAGGGGGAAGGGGGTAAAGGAGAGACGTATGTAATTCTAACTTGACTTTTGTTCTGATGACTCAATACTCCCCCTCCCCCTCTCCCTCCCCCTTCCTCCCTTCTGTTCCAAAATACCCCCCCCCTACCCCTTCCCCTACCCCTTCCGCTACCACCTGAAGGTCCTCCCTAACCAACATATTCCCTCTTTAACATTCTTCCCCCTTTGCAATAATAGGTGTAGCTTAGGTCGGTGAGAAGAAAGGCGAAGATGATAGAGAAGAAGGAAGAAGAAAGAAGGAAAGAAGAAGGAAAGAAGGAGGAAGAAAGTAGGAGGAAGAAAGAAGGAAGAAGAAAGAAGAAAGAAGAAAGAGGGAAGAAGAAAGAAGAAGAAAGAAGGAGGAAGAAAGAAGGAAGAAGAAAGAAGAAAGAAGGAAAAAGAAATAAGGAAAGAAGGATAACACCGAAGAGGAAAATTAAAGGAAGAAGAAGAAGAAGAAGAAGAATGAATAAGGAAGAAGAAGATAAGGAAGGAAAATGGACAAAATATCCCACAATTCTTCCACAACCCAGATGGAATCATTAATGAATGATTTCGAATTTTAATGAAAACATGGAATTAATTAAATTACACTGAGATTCTAACCTTAATTCAATATAGATTTACAGTTGGTAAAAAAAAAAAGAATATCCCCAACTTTTGTGGAGTTAACCGATAATATCTAAGTTAAGGTAAAATCTTAGTGTTAATTTTACTCATTAACTTGTACTAAAGGAATAGATTATGTACAGGTATATTCACAGTGTCAGGGAACATCAAGGTGTAACTAAGAGGTTTATTTATGTAGACGTTCATTTTTTGTGCTTAAGTCAGCCAGTTCGGTATTGTCTTACGCCTTTACTTACGAGGAATATTTTACCGTAGGAGCCACCGTGAATCCGACCCCTGACCTGGAAAACCTGAAGTTAGGGCGAGGCGAGACACGACTCACGCTCCCACAATTATCTTGCAACACCGCTTTTGTCCGTCCACCCCGTGTGTCGAGTGGGATGTGCTGAGTGGGATGTGTCGAGTGGGAGGTGTTGAGTGGGATGTGACGAGAGATATGTGCTGAGTGGGATGTGTCGAGTGGGATGTGTTGAGTGGGATGTGCTGAGTGGGATGTGCTGAATGAGATGTGTCGAGAAGGATGTGTTGAGTGGGATATGTTGAGTAGATTGTGTTGAGTGGGATGTGTGGAATGAGATGTGCTGAGTGGGATGTGTCGAGAGAGATGTGCTGAATGGGATGTGTCGAGCGAGAAATGTTGAGTAGGATGTGTTGGTGGGATATTCTGAGTGGGATGTGTCGAGTGGGACGTGTTTATTGGGCTGTGTTGAGTAGGATGTGTTGAGTGGGATGTGTTTAGTGGGCTGTGTTGGGTGAAATGTGTTGAGTGGGATGTGTCTAGTGGAATGTGCCGAATAGGATGTATTTAGTGGGATGTGCTGAGTGGGATTTGCAGAATAAGATGTGCTGAGTGAGATGTGTCGAGTGGGATGTGCATAGTAGGATGTGTCGACTGGGCTGTGATGAGTAGGATGTGTTTAGTGGGCTATGTTGAGTGGGCTGTGATGAGTGGGATGTGCTTAGTGGTCTGTGTTGAGTGGAGTGGATTTAATCGTCTGCGTTGAATTGGCTGTGTTGAGTGGGCTGTGTTGAGTGGGATGTGTCGAGTGGGATGTGTCGAGTGAGAAGTGCTGAGTGGGATGTGTCGAGTGGAATGTGTTGAGTGGGACGTATCGAATGGGCTGTGTTGAGTGGGATGTGTTGAGTGGGATGTGTCGAGTGGAATGTGCTGAGTGGGAGTTTCTGGAGTGGAAGGCTAGAGTGGGACGTGTCAACGGCAGCTTGTGCTGATGGGAGGTGTTTCTGTGGGCTGTAAATGAGGGCTGTGTTGAGTGGGATGTGTTGAGTGGGATGTGTCGAGTGGAATGTGCTGAGTGGGACGTGTCGAGTGGGCTGTGATGAGTGGGATGTGCTTAGTGGGCTGTGATGAGTGGGATGTGTTTAATTGGCTGTGTTGAATGGGCTGTGTTGAGTGGAATGTGTCGAGTGGACTGTGTTGAGTGGGATGTGTCGAGTGAGAAGTGCTGAGTGGGATGTGCTGATTGGGATGTGTCGAATGGGTTGTGTCGAATGGGTTGTGTTGAGTGGGATGTGTTGAGTGGGGTGTGCTGAGTGGTCTGTGATGAGTGGGATGTGCTCAATGGGCTGTGTTGAGTGGGCTGGATTTAGTGGGCTGTGTTTAACTGGCTGTGTTGCGTGGGCTGTTGAGTGGGATGTGTTGACTGGGTTGTGTTGAATGAGATGTGTCGAGAAGGATGTGTCGAGTGGGATATGCTGAGTGGGATTGTGGAGTTATAGAATCTCGATTGTTGTGGCCACCCATTAGTTGTGGCCACTCATAGTTTGTGGCCACTCGCTGGTAATGATCGGGGAATAACAAGACAATCATATGGTTGGGTATTACCACACACACACACACACACACACACACACACACACACACACACACACACACACCTAACCTAACTTATTATAACTAAGCCTAACCTAACCTAACCAAATCTAACCAAATATTTGTTGAGGTACTGAGATAGACAACAACAATTATAGGAGAACCACCATCACAACGCCACTTTAGCTGGGCTCACAGCACCTTGGTCACCACTACTATTACCCCCTCCCCCACCAAGACCCACCCATACAGTTACCTAGATCATCCACCATCTGCCCTCCCTCTACAACATTACAACCACCATCGCTATCAACATTCACACCAGCACAAGAAACATTAACTCACCATTAACCACTTTTACTGTTATAAGTCTTTCCTAATCATCACCACTAAAACCACCATTACCCCCATTACCATCACCACTATCACCACCCCTACCATCATCCCCATTACTACCACCACTAAAAACCACAATCAACCCAACTACTACTACTACCACAACTACCACCAAATAATTCAACCATATCAGTGGCACCTCCAATCGCCATCACACACACACACACCTACCAGCCTCCTTTCCCACTGACTTAGCTGAAGAATTTGAAGTAGCAAAACGTCTGGATAAACTGAAGCTAAAAGCACTCCACCACCCCCATTGACTTACCTATGAAACTCTACAAGGAGTTCTCCCCGGACTAGCTAAACCCCCCTGCTCCATCATAAGAGGCGCTTGAATGAGAGTGGCATATGCGTCTAAATCACAATTTGGAGATAAGGCCACAGACGTCACTGGCCTTTGTTCTTTATGATCAAGCCTGACTGAGTGTCGCTTACGCCGCCGCAAGGTCGAGAAATCCACTGGAAGAGCACCTAACTAATATACCCAGTTTCGTGAAAATTTGGTTATATTTATTATTGTTGTTTTGTTGATGTTGTTTTAGGGAAGGGGGGCGTTTGGGGATGTGGCATATGGGGCTCAATTTCCCACAGGCAACATCCCTTATATAGTCCAACTTTCGTGTAAAGTTTCATTGTAATCCATGAGGTAGTTTCCATGGTACATAAACTTAAAACTTTGAATGCGATTTACTCAGGGAGATGCGCCAATCCCGTTCTAGGCGCCTCTGTCACCAGTGCCCAAGATAACCAGCCCACAATCCTTAAATGAGCTACGGCCCATTGCCATCACCCCAATACCTAGCTTAATCTGCAAAAATTTCGTGTTTGACTGAGTTTATGCTGATACTGCAGGCGCCACTATAGATAACAAACTAAATTGAAAAACACACGTCAATATAGTTATCAAATCCTTCAGTTTTCGTCTCCACCTCCTCCGCCGACTCAAGTCTCTCGGAGTTCCTGCGCCTGAGCTCCTCAGTGTTTACTCAACATTCATACTTCCCAAGCTCACCATGCCTCCCCTGCCTGGTCTTCCTCCCTAAATGCCACACAACGGAAACACCTAGAAAAAGTACAAAAGAGGGCATGCAAGATTATTCTCTCCCCCTCCTAATCCACATATCAAGAAGCGTTTAACACTCTGACCCTCTCGACTCTCTCTGATCATCACCACGACCTCATCTGCAAATTTGTTAAGAAGCTTCTGCACCATCCTCGACACTGCGCTCCTACTGCCACCCGAGATCCCTCACCCGAGAATTGCTGTTCGACACCACAACCGCATCCAGCCCATACGAGCACGTACTGATCGCTATAAGAACAGCCCAGTCCCAACCATTGTAAAAATTATCAACAACTCGTAGTCAACCAGTGTATTCACTCCCAGCGAATCTTACCTTTTTGCACTGTTACTATGTTGAAATGCCCTGTAGTATAACCTTCTCCCCTCCTAGTTATTATATATCATATTTGTATCAATTATGTTACTTGTATATTATTTGTAATCAAGTGACCCATTCCCCAGTTATTTAACTGTATATTGTCAGCCTTCCGGCTACCATGCTTTTTCAATAAACCGTTAATTATTATTATTATTACACACACACACACACACACACACACCCACCGCCACAACCAACATCACCACCCACCACCACCACCACTGCTACAAACTCCACCACTACTACCATCACTCCCACTACCACTACAGACACCATCATTACCAACACCACCATCACCACCACCATCATATCCTCCAACATCACCACCACTACTACCACTACCACCACTAATACCATTACCATCACATCCACCACCAGCACTACCATACCAGGTCATTTCCCCTCCCATCCGCAGGTCAATATAAGGTACTCCATCAGGTACCACGTGACGCAACACTCGACTTACACACCTGCAGTTTCTGGCGATCCATGAGGGAGGGGAGGTCGGAAATATATACGTGTGAAGAAACACAGGTGTGTGGAGGATGTAGATCTGGGAGATATCATCTGGGTCACGCTGGCTGATGGGAAAGTCCCTGTGTGTGTGTGGGAGGGGAGGAGGGAAATATACATACAGGGTAAATTTATAATGGTGATGGTCGTGGAAACTGTGATATTGTGTTATATTGGTAATGTATTCTGTGTGTGTGTGTGTGTGTGTATGTGTGTGTGTGTGTGTGTGTGTGTGTGTGTGTGTGTGAATTATATAAATGCTGAGAACATTGAAAATTATTGGAAAGAAAATGTAAATAACTTTTAATAAATAAGGGGTTTATTTATTAAAGGTTAGATATTAACTACAGGTGTGTGAGTAGATGTTTGTGTGACGTTAAATAAAGTCGGTGATGGAGATAATTATAAAAGATATCTAATATAATTTGAGTATAGTTGCTTATGATAGTAAAGAATTCCCAAAAACGAAACAGAAAAAAATGACCATATACTGTATGAATTAATTTACATTAAAATCAAGGAATAACAACGAAAACTTATCTCTATATCGCATAAACGTCAGTGCCATTGTAATATTTCATTGAACGATCATCCCTTTCTTGCGCGATGCACAGCCACCCTCGACCCACGACGAATGAATATAAATGGATATGCAAGTGATTTATAGCTAATATATGGAGTATCGCATGGCTGTATTTTGGAACCAGTTTATACAGGAAAGTTCGACTCCACGATATAACTACAAGTGTTGGTAGAATACAACACGAGACTCAACTAGTCGCTACACCACGGACACTGTGAACTAGAGTCATCACGTCGGCAACACTTGGTACAACAGACATCTCTCAACCAGGTGTGACTCAACCCCCCAACTCGTAATGCAGATTTGCTGTTTGAGGGTGTTTGACCTCCGGCGGGGTCACAGGTCAAGGTCTGTGCGGAGCACTTTGACTCCTAGTAGCAATTTCCGGCTGTTGATTTAATTTCCATCTCTCCCATCGCCTGGCGTTATGGTATGACATGTGACCTTTGACCTAACAACAGTTCTCACTGGTTGACATCTTGACCTCTTACCTAACAACAGTTCTCACTGGTTGACATCTTGACCTCTGACCTAACAACAGTTCTCATTGGATGACATCTTGACCTCTGACCTAATAATAGTTCTCGCTGGTTGACATCTTGACCTATAACTGAACAACAGTTCTCATTGGTTGACATCTTGACCTCTAACCTACCAACAGTTCTTATTGGTTGAGATTTTGACCTCTAATCTACCAACAGTTCTCATTGGTTGGACGTTATGGATGACATCTTGACCTCGAGCAGAAGAAGAGAGTTTATTGGCTCGTGTAGTGTGGCAAGAATCATCTAATCATGCAATGCGTTGAAGTATTTCCTGGCTGCCAAGGGTGTGTGTAACTCGGGTGCTCCTCCTTGTGTCTCTCTCACTCCGCACCTCACGGTCTCTTTACATGTTCTCCTGTCGCTATCTCTCCCTCCTTATGTTGTTTATTCAAATCTTCTCTTGTTATGCTCTTCTTCAGGATCAATTTTCTGCATTCATATTAAATAGTCTAGTATTTCTTTTGTTTATTGATTTTTCCTCTTGTTTTTTGCTCTAATTTTCTTCTGGTGCAATTTTACTCCTCTTTTTTAAGTCTCTTGTTAGTTCTCTTGTTTATTTGTTATCCCCTTTTGTTTTACTCATTTTCTAAGACAATTTTTTTTCGGTTATACACAAAAATTTACTTGAGATTTTCTTGTTTGTCTCTAGTCTATGTAAAAAGTCTTTCACGTCTCTCTAATATATTTTACTTCTCCTTATAATCTTTCAATTATCTTAATTCTTATGACTCGCTGAACAATTCCCAAGAGACGACCTCAAGTACCACATCGAGGAGAACGATCAGTCAAGCACAGGCTCCTTCGTAGTGAGATGGGGGTGAGTGTGTGTATAGGAAGCGTTGATACTGGGAAGGTGTGTGTGTGTGTGTGTGTGTGTGTACGCCTGGAGGGGCTGGTGGACCCTCAAGGCAGGCAGTGAGTGTAGCATCGCCGTGCCAGGATTCTTGACACAAGCATTCTTCAGTACACAAACCGTCATGTTACTGGCCTCTTCTCACATTACTTCAAGAAATACCTAAGTTAATCTCTTGTTCTGAATGGTACTTCAAGCACCCTTTGGCCTTAATGTTTAACTTGATGTTAGAGTACTCTGACTTAACTATCCAAAATGAACACACACACACACACACACACACACACACACACATCAACAAGACGAGGATAAATATAACTCACATTTTATCCTACTCAAGTCGTCCATCAAATCATAGGATCACTTTAAAGAAACTTTTTCCCAACATTAACGAAAACAAACCCCCAACACCACAATCCTCCTACAACAACATATCATAACACCATAACACGAACGCCTCTAACACGACCACCCACCCATCCCCTCGCTCCTCTCCTACAACATCACCCTGCCACACACCACAGATCAACCCAAGATTATGTAAGAATGTTTCGTCATGTTTTGGTTTTTCTGGAAATTGTATTGTGTATCGTGTTCCAGCCACCTAAGGGAGAAGATCTAGAAAACTGGACCTGACCGCTAATGGTGTCTTCTCATGGTTGTCCTACGGTATTACACTGTTCCCAGATAACTACCACCTTGCTAACTAATGGTCCAGTTTCTTTTTTTTCTTCAGGATATTGTGATTCTTATTGAAGAACGCCTAAGGGACTAGGTCTTGGAAAACTAGGTCTGTCCGCCCCTTGCCTCCTTCCCATCCTCAGGCTTCACAAAACCACTTTTTTTTCTTAATATAGACGGGAGCGGGTAAGCTTTTTCTGGTTATTTGGGCTATTCTCATTGATTCCAGAGGCAAGTATGTGTGTGTGATTCATCAATTTGGGTAAATCTCTGGGGTTAACTCAGGACAGTGTTTATACGGCAACAAAAACCTGCACGGATGACTACAGGTGCCTTGGGACGAGTTCTTTTTTAGACTCAGTAATGGAGATTATCAAGAGTACGCTGCTAGACAGAACCTTTTTCCAGGGGTGAAGGTACTGGATAAGGGGGAAGAAGGGGGGAAGAAAGGGGGAAGAAGGGGGGGGGTCATGTTAATAAGAAGGTAGAAGAGGAGGTTAAAAAAATAAAAATAAAAAATAAGGTTTCGTTGGGTGAGATCCTTATCAGTTTCAGTTCCTTGCCTCGCCCCTAGCCAACACGCTCACCTGTGTGTGTGTGTGTGTGTGTGTGTGTGTGAAGGAAAGAGTGAGTGAGTGAGGGAGAGAAGGAAGGAGTGGGGGAGTAGACATATTCTTTTTTTATTAACTTTTTCTCACTACTCTCTCTCTCTCTCTCTCTCTCTCTCTCTCTCTCTCTCTCTCTCTCTCTCTCTCTCTCTCTCTCTCTCTCTCCACCACTCCTTTGCGCTCTCCTTCTCTCATATCCTCACGCCCTCCTTCCCTCCAAGGCACATCCTCCTGCATTCTGTTCTCAAAGTATACATCTTCCAGGATCCGTGACAAGGCATCCCTCTCACAGCATCCCTCTCACAGCATCCCCTTCACTGCATCCCTCTCACAGCATCCCTCTCACATCATCTATCTCATATCATCCCTCTCACAACATCCCTCTCATATCATCTATGTCATATCATCCCTCTCACAGCATCCCTCTCACATCATCTATGTCATATCATCCCTCTCACAACATCCCTCTCATATCACCCCTACCACAGCATCCTTCCAGTCATATCATCTTCCTCTCCAGTCATGTCAGTCACCTCCATGTAGGGTCAGGTCAGTGATTAGGTTGACCTTTGGCGTCATTTTTTCTACTTCAGGTCAATGTGTGTGTGTGTGTTTAGCGGCACCAAGAGTGAAAATTCTTGCAAGCGATTCTGTATGTATGTATGTATGTATGTATGTATGTATGTATGTATGTATGTATGTATGTATGTATGTATGTATGTGTGTGTGTATGTATGTATGTATGTATGTATGTATGTATGTATGTAAGGTGTGTTGGGGGGGTTAGGTGTTTTTGATTCTATTCGGAAAGTTGGATTAATATGTGTATACTGAAAAACAACTGAAGTCTAACACTAATTAAATGTGAACAGCTTCAGTACTAACCTAACCTAACCTAACCTAACCTAACACACACTCTTTCACCGTTACAATACACCCTTACGATAGACCTTAGGCCATGCAATACACCCTTACAATAGACCTTAGGCCATACAATACACCCTTGCGATAGACCTTAGGCCATACAATACACCCTTACGATACACCTTAAGCCTTACAGTACACCCTTACGATAGACCTTAAGCCTTACAATACACCCTTACGATACACCCTGCTCCCTTACAATCCCTTATCCAGCACCTTATCCTCCGTCTTACAATGTCATTCACACTCCCTTCACACCTTCTTCCACACATCCTTAAAACCCCTACACCTGCTCACACCCCCCACACCCCTTCACACACCCCTCAAACCTCTACACTGCCACACCCCCCACACCTCTTCACACCCCCCTTAAACCCCTTGCACCTGCTCACACCCTTACACCCCTTCCACGCTTATGTTACCTCCTCCTCCTCCCTCCTCACAAAGCACCCTCTGGCCTCCTCCTCCCCACCCCTGAACTAATTATTGGAAGAAAGATTTAAAATTGCAAATTGCAGGGTTAAGAGCGAGTGTGTGCATAAAAAGGCCTTGCAACGTAGCAACGTGTGGGTCTGACATGCAGATTAGGGCAAGTGTTGTCGGAGGTATGTCTTAGCCTAGAGGTGAGTCCTGCCGCTGGGGGATGATGGTACCTGAACGCCGCGCTAACCCACACGCAACCTCCCACGCCCACATACACGCACACATCTTCCACGCCCACATACACGCTCACATCTCCCACGCCCACATACACGCAGACACCTCCAGCGCCTACATACACACACACACCTTCCATACCCACATACACAAACACCTTACACGCCCACATACATACATCCCTCCGCCCACATACACGCATCGCCCACCCCTACATGTCTATGTACACACATGCGTATGCACATTTTCACACACATCATATTCACACAGGTAGGCTCATCATCAGTAGGTAGACTCACCACCAGCAGGGAGACTCATTACCAGCAGGGAGACTCATCACCAGCTGGTAGTCTCATCACCAACAGGTAGATTCATCACCAGCAGGTAGACACCCCTGAAGCAGGTAGACCACCCCCAGCAGGTAGACACCCAGCAGGTGGTGACTCCACCCCAGGGAGACTCATTACCAGCAGGGAGACTCATCACCAGCTGGTAGTCTCATCACCAACAGGTAGATTCATCACCAGCAGGTAGACACCCCAGCAGGTAGACTCCTCACCCCTAGCAGGTAGACACCCTAGCAGGCAGACACCTCCACCCCTGGGGCAGACACCCCCAGCAGGTAGATTCACCCCTAGCAGGCAGGTATACCCCAGCAGGTAGACTCACCTCTAGCAGGTAGACACCCCAGCAGGTAGAGACTCACCTCAGCAGGTGGGTAGACACCCCAGCAGGTAGACCTCACCCCTAGCAGGTATACCCCAGCAGGTAAACTCATCACCAGCAGGTAAACTCATCACCAGCAGGTAGTCTCATTACCAACAGGTAGATCTATCACCAGCAGGTAGACACCCCCAGCAGGTAGACCACCCCTAGCAGGTAGACACCCTAGCAGGTAGACTCACCCCCTAGCAGGTAGACACCCCCCAGCAGGTAGACTCCACCCCTAGCAGGTAGACACCCCTAGCAGGTAGACTCACCCCTAGCAGGTAGACACCCCCAGCAGGTAGACTCACCCCTAGCAGGTAGACACCTCAGCAGGTAGACACCCCCAGCAGGTAGACTCAACAAAAGCTACAACAGGATATAAACGAACGGCATCAACAAAATAACAGTCAGGAGTAAAAGCAGCAGTAAACAGCAGAGATACAGCAGACATCAGCAGACTATACGAAAGAACAGCAGACACGGCAGCTTTGAGAGGGTCGTGAAGGAGGTCAGCAACAGTAGGAAGAGGAAGGGGAAGAGGAGTAGGAGGAAGAGGAAGAAGAGGTGGAGGAGGAAGACGAAGAAAAGAAGTAAGAGGAGGAAGAGGAAGAAAAGCAGGAGTAGGAGGAGTACCTGCAATTGAGAAAAATAGAAGGAGAAGAGTGAGGAAGGAAGAGGAGAAAGAGGGAAGAGGGAAGAAGAGAAGGAGGAGGGGGAAGAGAAGGCGAGGAGTGAGGGAAGGAAGGAAGAGGAGAAAGAGGGAAGAGGGAAGAAGAGAAGGAGGAGGGGGAAGAGAAGGCGAGGAGTGAGGAAGGAGGAGGAGAAGGAGGGAAGAGGGAAGAAGAGAAGGAGAGAGGAAGAGGAAGGAGAGAGGAGGAGGAAGGGGAGGAGAGGAAGGAGGGAAGAGGGAAGAAGAAGAGAAGGAGAGGGGGAAGAGAAGGAGGAGTGAGGAAGAAGTAGGAGAAAGAGGGAAGAGGGAAGAAGAGGAAGGAGGAGGAGGAAGAGAAGGAGGAGGGGAAGAGAAGGAGGAGGGGAAGCGAAGGGAGGAGGAGGAAGAAGGAAGAAGAAGAGAAGGGGGCACAAGAGAGACATGAAGAGAAGGGAGGCAGAAGAGAAAGAGAAAGGCAGAGAAGAAGGAGGAGGAAGGGGGGAGGAGTTGGGAGGCAGGCGGAGAGGGAGGAAGAGGAGAGGAGGAGGAGGAGGAGGAGGAGGCAGGTAGTGAGGAGGAGAGCAGTACAATATGGCGCTGATGGGCCACATAAGATACCCAGATTCTGTCCCGCTTTCCAGGCCAGGTTCTTTCAGCGTGACGGTGCTCTATGTGTGTCTCTGCTCGTCTCCTGCCCCAGGCTCCCCTGCCCTGCCCCCCAACACGAAGTAACACCCCTCACTCCCTCATCTCCTACCTCCAGCACGATGCATTCCCATTCCCTGCCTCTGCCCTCTTTCCCCACTTCTCACTACTCCCACGGCAAAGGAGAGGGAGGAGGGGGAGGTGGTGAAGGGGTAGGATGGGAGGGATGGAAGGGAGGAAAATTGGGCAGGAGTAGGTGGTGGTTGTCGTGGCCTCCAAGGTGGTGTGGTGGTGGTGTTTAGGTATGGTGGTGGTGATGGTGGTGTTGGTTCCATGGTTAGTGTGTCCTAGTATGGTAATGTTGGTGGTAGTGTGCTCCAGGGTGCGGTGGTGGTGGTGTCTAGGTATGGTAGTGGTGGTGGTGATGGTGTCTAGCTATGGTAGTGATAGTGGTGGTGTCTAGGTATGGTGGTGGTGACAGTCTTGTGTGGTTGTTAAGGCGATGGTAGTAAGACAAGTATGGTTATGGTTGTAGTTGTAGTGGTTACGTGGTTGTGGTTGTGGTAGTAGTGATGATAATGGTTGGATAGGTGTGGTGATAGTAGTGGTGGTAGTTATGGTGAAGGAACCATGCATCATGAGAATAGTGGTAGATGGTGATGGTAAAAGTAGTAGTAGTAGTGGTGATAGTGATGATGGTGTTTGAATGGTTAGGGATAGTGGTGGTAGTGATGAAAAGAAAGAAAGAAAGAAAGAAAGAAAGTACGAGCGAGAGAGAGAGATAGAAAGAGAAAGAGAGAGAGATAGAAATAGAAAGAGAGAGAGATAGAAAGAGAAAGAGAGAGAGAGATAGAAATAGAAAGAGAGAGATATAGAAAGAGAAAGAAAGAGAGCTAGAAAGAGAGAGATAGAAAGAGAAAGAAAGAAAGAAAGTACGAAAGGGAGAGAGATAGAAAGAGAAAAAGAGAGAGATATAAAGAGAAAGAGAGAGAGATAGAAAGAGAAAGAGATAGAAATAGAAAGAGAGAGAGATAAAAAGAGAAAGAAAGAAAGAAAGAAAGAAAGAAAGAAAGAAAGAAAATACGAAAGAGAGAGAGATAGAGAAAGAAAGAAAGTACGAAAGAGAGAAAGATATAGAAAGAGAAAGAGAAAGAAAGAAAGAGAAAAAAGAGAGAGAGAATGAGAGACGACAAAGAAGAAGAAGAACACACCCCCCTCTAGCATCTCCCGGAGAAGTAAGAGCATAGGTTATGGGTCGCCGTCAGCGGAACAACACCACGGCCAAAGACACCACATTAAAACACTCCAGCACACGGGGCGGGATCCATGCATGCATAAGTAACATCGTAGTGTAAAGTGTAGCGCCTTCAAACCAACCAACCGCACCGTTCTCACACTTATAATTTACTACTTACACTTACGACGTATAGGTCACCACCCCCCACCCCCCCCTTTCTTCTCTCTGCTTTCATTACTCAATTTGCTTTCTTCTTTCCTTTAGTGATTTTTTTCCTTCTGCTTTCATTATTTTGTTCTTTTGTTTGTGAGTTTTCTTGAATTTTATTTTACTGAATATCTATCTATCTATCTGTCTGTCTGTCTGTCTATCTATCTGTCTGTCTGTTTCTGTCTGTCTGTCACTGAGGCCTTGGTCGTAGGTCTATCGTGTACCTACTTGTAACTTTTAACACTATCGGCCACACAAAGGACAAGAGGTGCACAATAAACTAGCCACTCTGAGACGCCAACACTAGACTGCCGTGACGTAAGTTATCTGAGTCAGCTAAACTCGTTCTCATGTTACTCGAGCAAAAGCTAATCTGTGTTCTACTGTTTCTCCCAAGCTAAATGAACTTGTTAAATGTGTTCTAGCTTTTCTAAAAGGTTACGTGAAAAAGATAAATACACACACACACACACACACACACACACACACACACATACACACACACACACACACACACACAAATTCATAAAAAATCGGTGTGCTAATACATGCGTGCGGTTTGTGCGTCCATGTGCGTGTTTGTGTGTGCATGAATGTGTAATCTTGGAGAGCAGTCATGCATACGTATGTGGTCATGACTCTGCCCGACCCTCTATCGTGAATATGTATGTGTGTGTGTGGGTGTGTGTGTGTGTGAGAGAGAGAGAGAGAGAGAGAGAGAGAGAGAGAGAGGAGAGTGTGTGTAAGGTAGGAGTGTGAGAGAGTGAGTGCGAGAGATTATATGAGTGAATGTAATAGAGTGCGAAAGAGTGAGAGAAGGTATGGGAGAGTGTGGGAGAGCGTGACTGTCATGGCCTTACGACTCAACAATTACTGAGGCAGAGAGAAGGGGGACTAGCCACACACACACACACACACACACACACACACACACACACACACACACACACACACACACACACACACACTTGTTGGCAAAACAAAAGTAATTATAATCTACTACTACTAATATTACTACTACTACTACTACTATTATGTGAATTATAGTAGAACCGGTGTGGTAGATAGTAGAACCGGCATGATGGATAGTAGAACCTATGATAGATAGTAGAACCGGCGTGATGGACAGTAGAACCGGTGTGATGGATAGTAGAACCGGCATGATGGATAGTAGAACCGGCGTGATAGATAGTAGAACCGGCGTGATAGATAGTAGTAGAACCGGCGTGATGGACAGTAGAACCGGTGTGGGATGATAGTAGAACTTCGGCGTGATGGGTAGTAGAACTGGTGTGATGGATAGTAGAACTGGCATGATAGACGCTAGATCCGCTCGAGAGGAAAATATGATATTACGGAGGAGGGAGGGTGTGGAGGGAAGGTGTGGAGGGAAGGTGTGGAGGGTTGCTGTGTGTGGGAGGGAAGGTGTGGGATGAAGGGGTGTAGAGGGAAGAGGGAAGGTGTGGGAGGGAAAAAGTGTGGAGGGAAGGTGTGGAGGGAAGGTGTGGGAGGGAAGGTGTGGGAGGGAAGGTGTGGAGGGAAGGTGGGAGAAAAGTGTGGGAGGAGGGGTGTGGAGGGAAGGTGTGGTGGGAAGGTGTGGGAGGGGGTGTGGAGGGAAGGGGGAGGGAAGGTGTGGAGGGAAGTGGTGTGGATGAAGGTGTAGAGGGAAGGTGGGGAAGGAAGGTGGGAGGGAAGGTGTGGTGGGGAAGGTGTTGGGAAGGGTGTGGAGGGAAGGTGGAGGAAGGTGTGGAGGGAAGGTGTGGAGGGGAGGGTGGAGGGAAGGGGTGTGGAGGGAAGGTGGAGGGAAGGTGGATGGAAGGTGGAAGGAAGGTGTGGAAGGAAGGTGGAGGGGGAGGTGGAGGAAGGTGGGAGGGAAGGTGTGGAGGGAAGGTGTGGAGGGAAGGTGTGGAGGGAGGGTGTGGAGGGAAGGTGTGGAGGGGAGGTATGGAGGGAAGGTGTGGAGGGAGTAATGAGGTGTTATTGTGGTTAATGGAGGGCAGTGGAGGGAAGTGGAGGGAAGTGGAGGGAGATTGGAGAAGGTCAGGAATAGACAGAGAAGGAATTAATTGATTATAAGTGGGTGTAGTACAAGTAGGTATAAGTGGGTATAAGTAGGTGTAGTATAAGTAAGTATAAGTAGGTGTAATATAAGTGGGTATAAGTAGGTATAGTATAAGTGAATATAAGTTGGTGTAGTATAAGTAAGTATAAGTAGGTATAATATAAGTGGGTATAAGTAGGTATAATATAAGTGGGTATAAGTAGGTATAATATAAGTGGGTATAAGTAGGTATAGTATAAGTGAATATAAGTTGGTGTAGTATAAGTAAGTATAAGTAGGTATAATATAAGTGGGTATAAGTAGGTATAGTATAAGTGGGTATAAGTAGGTATAGTATAAGTGGGTGGAGGTAGAGATAAGTTATCGGCGTGATATGGCTGGGAATAAAATATTAACTGAAGACTTTAGATAAACAGCGTCTGGTGAAGCCGCCACTACCATCACCACAACCACCACCATCACCACAACCACCACCATCACCACAACCACCACCATCACCACAACCACCACCAGCACCACAACCACCACCAGCACCACCACAACCACCACCATCACCACAAATCCACCACCATCACCACAACCACCACCATCACCACAACCACCACCAGCACCACAACCACTACCAACACCACAACCACCACCAGCACCACAAACCACCACCAGCACCACAACCACCACCACCAGCACCACAACCACCACCAGCACCACAACCACCACCAGCACCACTACCACCACCAGCACCACAACCACCACCAGCACCACAAACTTCACCACCAGCACCACAACCACCACCAGCACCACAACCAGCCCACCAGCACCACAACCACCACCAGCACCACAACCACCACCAGCACCCACAACCACCACCAGCACCACAACCACCACCACAAATCCACCACCATCACCACAACCACCACCAACACCACAACCACCACCATCACCACAAATCCACCACCAGCACCACAACCACCACCAGCACCACAACCACCACCATCACCACAACCACCACCATCACCACAACCACCACCAGCAACTTTCACAACCACCACCACCATCACCACAACCACCACCAGCACCACTACCACCACCAGCACCACAACCACCACCAGCACCACTACCGCCTTCTGTGAGTTGCCACATCGTCTTATTCATATTTCAAGCATCTCTCTCGGATAAAACAAGCTTAATGACCTGGCTGAATCTCTTGTTACTATAATAAAAAAAGCAAACGAAAAATAAAGATAACATAACCCGGATATAAATAGCTACACAAGGATATAAATAGACATACGGATATTTTAGGTGGATATTTTGGATTATTATTTTTTTAGTTGCCATAGAGGGAGTTTATAAGTAAAATACGGAAGTATATAAAGTAATAATAATAAATTTTGATACATAAAGACAAATTATGGAGATTATATATATATATATAAATGAAAAATAGAACGCTTAGTTATCTTATTTTGGATGGTTTCAATCTCAGCCATCTGTGTTGGTATGCCAGGAATGTCTCCAACAGTTTGTGGACATTATCACTTGAAGATAAAACAAGTATTAATATTTGGTTCTTGGAGTGAATGACGTGTGTTAACTGATGTAATTATTTATGACGTATATTTCTAATTTTATCAGAAATTATAAGGGATTAATTTCCTAACTATATATAATTAATCCTCTATCAATATACCCGTTTATCTAATTACTTAAATCCACATCGAAAAAAATAATAATTACATTTAACTTTATACTAAAAATATAAATATTACAAATAATTACACTTTTATTGGACATTTAGTTAAGGTATCGTGTGTCTGGGTTATAATTAATTTACCTGTATATAATGTTTGATTGGTGGAAGATCAAGGTCATTTAAACACACAGGTAAATGATTACTCTGTCTGTCTGTCTGTCTGTCTGTCTGTGTCTTTTATCCGTCTCTTTGCATCTCTTTCCTTCTCTCTGTCTTCACGGTTAAAAGAAAGAACAGTGATCACCAATAATTTACCTTCAGTCAGAGGGTGAATTTATTACTCCGGGTTAATGCAGCGTTTCTAGCTCAGAGTAAAGTATGATTTTGTAGCTCAAGGTAATGTATGATTTTGTAGCTCAGAGTCAAGGATGATTTTGTAACTCAGAATAAATTGTTAATAAGGCCAGTATGATGACTCAACCCGGATTTGGTGCGCAATTCAGAGCTACCATAGGGAATCCAATTGTATAATTCCGGGTTAGGATCTGAATGTAATAATTATTCAATGGGAGGATTATATAAGCCTTCCATTTAGTGTATAATATGTCATAATTATACATGGATAATTATTTCTTAATTTATAATGATGTACGTTATTAAAAATTCCAAGAGTACTTAATGATATAACTCCAAGTGATTAATTAATTTCATATAACCGAGTGTGTAATTATTTGATAGCCATTATTATTATTATTATTATTATTATTATGTTGTTGTTGTTGTTGTTGTTGTTGTAGTATTGTGTTATTATTTATTATTATTATTATTATTATTATTATTATTATTAAGAAAATAGTTGCACTACCCTATTAGTTTTATGACAGCATAACTACAAGCGGCCGACGACTTGTTATTATTAGTACATGTTATTGTATGTATATTCTTATAACCAATACTACTACTACTACTACCACTACTACTTTTTTTTTTAAACTACTACTACTACTACTACAGTTCAGTCATATTGCCATGACTGACAAAATCACACGAAAGTCACAACCACATTAAAGTCACATGATCAATCACGCTGCCATGACAGACACACACGTGACAGACATACACTCGTTACGATCATATGCTCATGGCCGGTGTGTATGAAGGGCACATATACATGACAATCACACACTCCTGACAGGCACAAACAGATGACAGCTACGCACTAATGACAGTCACACACTCCTAACAGGCATAAACAGATGACAAGTCATATACACATGACAGACACAAACACATGACATGTGACACACTCATGACAGACACAAACACATGACAGGTGACACACTCATGACAGACACAAACATATGATAGGTGACACACTTATGGACAGACACAAACACATATCAGTTGCACACCTGACAGTCATACACTCATAACAGGTGACACACTCATGACAGGCGACACACTCATGACACGTGACACACTCATGACAGACACAAACACATGACAGGTGACACACTTATGACAGACACAAACACATGTCAGTTGTGCACTCATGACAGTCATACCTCAAAACAGGTGACACACCCATGAAGTGACACTCATGACAGTCACACACTCATGACAGACACACAAACACATGACAGGTGACACACTTATGACAGTCATACACTCATAACAGGTGACACACTCATGACAGACACACTATGACAGTCACACACTCATGACAGTCACAAACATATGACAGGTGACACACTATGACAGGCGACACACCTGACAGGTACAATAATGACAGGTGACACACTTATGACAGGCGACACACTCATGACAGGTGACACACTCATGACAGTCACAAACATATGACAGGTGACACACTTATGACAGTCATACACTCATAACAGGTGACACACTCATGACAGTGACACACACATGACAGTCACACATGACAGTCACAAACATATGACAGGTGACACACTTATGACAGGCGACACACTCATGAGGTGACACACTAATGACAGGTGACACACTTATGACAGGCGACACGACAGGTGACACTCATGACAGTCACAAACATATGACAGGTGACACCTTATGACAGACACAAACACATATCAGTTGCGCACTCATGACAGTCATACACTCATAACAGGTGACACACTCATGACAGTCACACACGCACGACAGATACAAACACATGACAGGTGACACACTCATGACAGACACAAACACATGACAGGTGACACACTTTTGACAGACACAAACACATGTCAGTTGCGCACTCATGACAGTCATACACTCATAACAGGTGACACACTCATAACAGGTGACACACTCATGACAGTGACACACTCATGACATGTGACACACTCATGACAGTCACACACTCATGACAGGTGACAAACCGATAGTCACACACTCATGACAGGTGACACTCATGACAGTCACACACTCATGACAGGTGACACACTCATGACAGTCACACGCTCATGACAGGTGACACACTCATGACAGTCACACACGCATGACAGATACAAACACATGACAGTGACCGTCCTAACATACAAGAGCAGTACAACCAATGAAGAAACCCCAAGTAGGGTCCACACACACACACACACACACACACACACACACACACACACACACACACACACACACACACACACACACACACACACACACACACACACACACACACACACACCGGGTTAATAAAATATGCGCGAAAGTTTTGTTGTTAAAATAATGAGAGGATGAGTCGGTGTGTGGCAACCTCACACCACAAGAGTTGGATAATGATGGTCTATATTATCCAGACGGCGGAACACATCCAGCAAAATGATCGACATCCAACTAATCAACCAACACGGACACACCAACACACACACACACACATAAAAAAATCACACACACACACACACACATTCAACTCAAACACCGAGTAGCTTGAAAAAAATTAAGGTATCGTTTGTTTTTTCCTGTTTAAAAAAAATCCTTAGGTGGAGTAGTAAGTAAGGTCCTCACCACTGACAAGCACAAACCGCTCGGAGAAAAGAGGTTAAAAGAAGTACAAATTTAACGTAAAAATCTTGGAGCGTAGCTAACCTCTCTCGTTCCCATATCGCACCGACCTCGCCATCCCGTAACACATCGTCTCATCCCACTGTATTTCACACTCTCCCACGCTCCCTTCTCCATCTCCTTCACTCGATACCTAAACAAAAACGAATTGAATAATCCTCGATATTTCTACTTAATTTCTACGTATTTTGGGATAGAGATGAGGGAGAGTAGTCGTGTGGAAGGTAGTGAGAATAGGAGATAGTATTGACAAGGTTTGGGATGTGAGCGATAGTTGTGGACCCGGGCCGTGGAGGCAAAGGTGTTCCCCATGGTGTTTTTAACTTGATACTGAATCGAGCTGGCGGGCGTGGGAAGAGCGGTTATGTTCCCAAACCTTCAGCCAGCCCTACCCCTCGACCTCCTACTCCTCCTCCTCCTCCTCCTCCTCCCTAACCTTACCCTCGACCTCTTCTTCCTCCTACCCCCCCACCACCCACCTTCCTCTTCCCCCAACCCTACCCTTGATCTCTTCCTCCTCCCCCCCCACCTTCCTCTTCCCCCAACCCCTACCCTTGATCTTCCTCCTCCTCCTCCTCCTCCTCAGCCCCATCCTCGACCTCGACCTCCTAATCTTCCTCCTCCCAGCCCTACTCAACCCTAGCCCCAGATTCGACCCAAGTTCCTCCCGACCTCCTCCTCCTCCTCCTCCTCCTCCTCCCTCCTCCTCCCCTTCCACCCCTCCCTCCACCCCTCCACCCACCCTTACACCTCTATCTCTCATCTCCACCTCCACATACCTCCACCACCTCTCCCCTGCCCTCCACCTACCCCTTCCCCTGCCCTCCACCTACCCTTCCCCCTGCCCTCCACCTTTCCCCCTGCCCTCCTACCTACCCCTTCCCCCTGCCTCCACCTCTCCCCCTGCCCTCCCCTACCCTTCCCCTGCCCTCCCACCTCTCCCCACCTTCCCCCTACCCTTCCCCCCCTGCCCCTCCACCTCCCCTGCCCTCCCACCACTCCACCCTCCCCACCCCCCCACCCCGCCCTCACGCACCTCCTGTCCTCACTAACCATCTAATTCGTGTTAATTAGAGCAGATCATTGTGTCCCTTGTAACAGGTGGTTCGGTGTAACAGGTGGTTCAGTGTAACAGGTGGTTCAGTGTAACAGGTGGTTCAGTATAACAGGAGATACAATATAACAGGAGATTCAGTATAGTCACTTAAGTTATGTTGTCATTTATACCCGTTAGCGGGAACAGTTCAGTGGTGTAACTTGACCGTCGTGTACTGTAAATAGCCTGTTAATATCTGTAAACAGGGGTGTAATGTTCGTAACTGATGGGAGATAACGTTAAGGTATTGGAACATTATCGGCTTTCATGATAACCTAACCTAACCTAACCTAACCTAACCTAACCTAACCGAGTCCCGGGTATACTGTTAACAGGTAAACTAATATACTGTTAACAGGTAAACTACTATACTGTTAACAGGTAATTTATTATGCTCTGAATGGGAAATATGTCATGATGTTAAACGATAGGTGAACGTGATGTGTTAAAAGGCAATATGGTACACTCGTTTAACTGTCTATCATGCCGGTTGGCTGTCTATCATACCTGTTAGCTGTCTATCATATCTGTTAGCTGTCTATCATGCCTGTTAGCTGTCTACCATACCTGTTAACTGTCTATTATACCTGTCAACTGTCTATCATACCTGTTAACTGTTTATTATACCTATTAACTGTCTATTATACCTATTAACTGTCTATCATACCTGTTAACTGTCTATTATACCTGTCAACTGTCTATCATACCTGTTAACTGTTTATTATACCAGTTAACTGTCTATTATACCTGTTAACTGTCTATCATATCTATTAACTGTCTATCATACCTGTTAACTGTCTATTATACCTATTAACTGTCTATTATACCTATTAACTGTCTATTATACTCGCTAAGTGTCTGATATATTCGTGAAAAATCTATCATGTCCTTTAAGTGTCTAATTATCTATCATACTCGCCAAGTATCTATAATCCTTGTCTATAATCCTTGGCAAGTAGTCTTATGGGCTATTATGCGTCTCTATTATACTCACTGTACCTATTATACTTGTCACGTAATTTTAATATACTCGCTCAGATACTTATCATCCGTCTCTATTATACTCACTAAGTGTTAAATATGCTCGCCATATAGTCTTATTTATATTTGCAGTGTCAATTATACTCGATAATCGTTCGTCATACTTGCCTCATATTTGCCTCTCATCATCATCATCATACTTGCTTCTCATCATTGTACTTTCCCCACATCATCATACTCACCTCTCGCCATTATCACATTCGCCCTTCATCATCATACCACTCGCCTATCGTCACCATCACACCATCCCCTTCATCATCATACTCGCCCCCTCATTATCATACTCACCCCTCATCATCATACTCGCCCCTCGTCATCATACTCACCTCTCATCATCATACTCGCCCCTCATCATCATACTCACCTCTCATCATCATACTCGCCCCTCATCATCATACTCGCCCCTCATCATCATACTCGCCCCTCATCATCATACTGGTCCTGCAGGTGGAATAATTAATGGGAACTCTTCGGTAATCTCAGTATGCATAATTAATGTCAAGGGTAAACGTGTTTGAAATCGGCTCTGGAACTAAGGAACTGAGGGAGGAGGAGGAGGAGGAGGGGGAAGAGGAGGGGGAAGAGGAGGAGGGAGAAGAAGAGGAGGAGAGAGAGGTAGAGGAGGAGGAAGAAGAGGAGAAGGAACAGGAGGAGGAGCAGGTGAAGAAAGAGAAGGAGATTTTTTTACTATAGTATTTCGACTTTATTTTTTATATTCTTATTCTATTTAATTCAAGTTTATTACATTTCTACATATTTAATTTCTTAATCTAATGTATCAGTTTTATTTATCGTCTTTTATTATCTATTTATCCTATTTGTTCTTTAGTTAATTTGTTTATTTTACATTATATTGTCTTCTTTCCTTTCCCTCCATAAACCTCAAGTAGGATTCACATCACCAAACACCCGTTCTTCGTTCTCATAATCCGGATTTAGTAAACAAACCCCCACACAAACTTCCCTAAACCCAGCACTTGATCATCCCGGAGCTTCTTGCTGTCACAACAACTCCACCGCCCATAAGAGCTCTCACAAACCCTACGTCTGTTGCTCAAAACCGATTCCTGAGCCCAGAATAAAGTGTTTAAACTCACAAAATAATGAATAATTGGAGATGTGAGTTTGTCCAGTGAATTGATATGTTGGTTTTCAGCGTTCGTAACTAAAGCTGTAACTGATTAGATCTGTTTCGGGAAATTTAAGAGCTGCATGCTTACACCTGCTGTTCAATAACTCACTACCGTGCTCAGAATAAAACATCTCACACAAAGACTAAGTATAGATACCTAGGAACTGTGTGGGGTGAAGTGGTGTGTTAATTTCAGCTTTCGTATCTATAATTGCGTCTGATAGCATCTGTTCTGGTGCTTGAGAGATGCAGACTTAAGACTTGTTACTCATAACTCACTCCTAGACTCATAATCTAACATCTAACTCATAAAGAAAGAAATAGAGAGTCCTGTTGAAAGTGTCAAGCGAACTGACATATTTTTGTGTTGGTAACTACAGCTGTGCGTGATAACATCTGTTTTGGAATCCATGAGAGACACAGACCATAAACACCTGCTACTCATAACTCATTCTTGGACTCATACTCTACCTATTTAACTCACATCGAAACAAAAATATATTGCAGAAGCCCGAGAGATCATTTGGTTTTGTGAACTAAGCGGATGTATCATTGGGTATAATTCAGCACCTATACCTATTGAGACTTGTGTAATAGCGATACATATGAAAGCCGATGGTAGGCGTCGACTAGTTGGTAAATAACAGTGGTGGTGGTGACAGTAGTACACCAACTGTGAGTGAACGGGAAGCGAGTGAGTGAATGTTTAAAATTGTTGTATATAATCGACTATGACGACAATGTTTAAGTTGATGTGTTGTTCACGCCTGTCCAGACAGATCAACAGAGTAGAAATCCGATCATTCAGTAATAACAACAGCTCGGGGTAAGTGAACGGAGGCCGCCTTACTTTCAGAGGGTTCATTGATCTCAGGTTAGGTTAGGTTAGGTTAGGTTAGGGGAGGTTAGGTTAGGTTACGTTAGGTTATACTTCATTAACCTTAAGACTACTGTGCCATCTGGATATAGAACCACTGTACCACCTGAATATAGAACCACTGTACCACTTGGATATAGAACCACTGAACCACCTGAATATAGAACCACTGTACCACCTGAATATAAAACCACTGTACTACCTGGATATAGAACCACTGTACCACCTGAATATAGAACCACTGTACCACTTGGATATAAAACCACTGTACCACCTGGATATAGAACTGTAACCGAGAGAACAAAGGAGTTAAAGTACCATACAGAATAACATTACCAAGAACAGTACTGACAGCAGGGAGAATGAACATAAAATTCAGTGTGTAACTATAAGAAAAAAGAATCCTTAAGTTCTGCACATGAACATTTTGTAGAACGCTTATCAAAATGACATAAAAAACTCGGCCGAATTTTTCATATTAACAAGACCAATATGGTCGCCTTCAAAAAATGCTTATAAACTGTTTTTTTAGTATATAATCGAGAGTAAAGAAATTGTTTATTGTTGACAAGCTTTATGCGAAACTTGAGGCGGATATTTTCTCTGTGTTTCAAGTATGGGTGACATCCATACACTAATGCTCCCTGGACGTATTTTCTGGCCTGGCGAATAAGTAAATATCTGTGGAAAATATTGTATGCTGACGAAACCTCAAAGAAATACAAATACCATATATACATTTTTATTTTGTCATATAATTTCTTTAAGTTTTATTTGTCAAATGATGTTGAACCTAACCTAACCTAACCTAAACTAACCTAACCTAACCCCCAGGTAGCGTTAGGGTGTTTCATCATCAGGTGAAATAATCTACAGGTGATCCTAAACCCTCTGTTGTCGGCTTCATATCTAAACGGCTGAAGTTTCCTTGCACCGTCTGCATCATCCTCCTGACGGGTGACACCACTCACTCACATGTTGGTGCTAGTAGTAATATTTATATGTCCTATTAGAGAGAGTCAGTTTTGTTATTTATTATTTGTTCATTTCTACATCTACGGTCTGATTGAACTTCTGTGCCAATGATTTACTCCAGACAATATACTGTATACTGTATCTCGATACGTCACGGCTTGATATCCTGACGATTCATTGATTCGAAATTCTAACTTAAATAATTAATCAATGAACCTCTGAATCAATGAAAATTTCGGACCTATGAACCATCGGAACAGTTCCCTGTCTCGACTGTTCCCACACTCTGATATACACTCCTGTCCCTGTTGTGTTTTGGTCTGAAGGATCTTTGGTTCAGTGGTTCGTTGGTTTGATGGTTCATAAGTTAAATACAACAATATTCTTTTGTTTACACGCTACTATAAGTCACACACTATGTTGACGCCACGTACAGAAGTCAACAAATGCTTCATACTTGTTTCGGAACTGCTTCGAGACACAAGCAAGCCTATTTCCTACCTATATGTACTACCTCCAAACACTTCTAATATAAACACAAATATATCACCACGTTAAATACATTCATATCAACGATGGATTTAAGAGTTCATTATTTTTTCTGCTGGATTTACCTAAGGACGTTGGCACAAAGAATCGGATTTAACAGTTCGAGGATTTTTGAAGATTTCTGAGCGAGAGAGTAACAAGGATTACACAGACGGATTTGGACTTGAACTTCTGAGCGATATTAATCAGCTTTAGCCAGTGTCTATCTGTTAACTAGCCCTACCTCGCACTTCCTAACACCAGCTGATACTCCCTAACACCAGATGATACTCCCTGACACCAGATGATACTCCCTGACACCAGCTGATACTCCCTGATATCAACAAATACTACCTAATACCAAATGATACTTCCTAATACTAACTTATACTTCCTGATAATAGCTGATATTCCCTGACACTAATTGATACTCCCTGACACTAGCTGATACTCCCTGATACCAGCAGATATTCCCTGACACCAACTGACACTTCCTGATAACAGCTGAGGTGTCCCGTCATTTGACACTAAGAGGAAATGTCTGACTTTTTTAGGAGTTATGAAATGTTATATGAAATTATATCCATCTCTCTCTCTCTCTCTCTCTCTCTCTCTCTCTCTCTCTCTCTCTCTCTCTCTCTTTCTCGCTCTCTCTTCTCTTCTTTTCTCTCTCTGTATATATTCATAGTAAACAAGTACACAAAACAATGCAATAACACCAACAAACACTTGCACACTCACTCACACAAACACTTAAAACATACACAAACACCTCACACCTCGTCTACACACACACACATACACACACACACACACACACACACACACAGACCGGCACTTAAAGAAGGAAGTTAACAGCAATTTCACAAACCCTTTCCTATCGTAAACGGTCCATTAAGTCCCTGATATCGCTATAGGGGCGAGGGAGTCGGCCATTTAAAACACATGGAGCTATTTTATGTGGTCTTTATTCTGGTGTTTTGTTTACGGTTGAGTGTTTGTGTTTTGTTTACGGTTGTGTGTTTGTGTTTTGTTTACTGTGTTTGTGTTTGTGTTTTGTTTACTGTGTTTGTGTTTGTGTTTTGTTTACTGTGTTTTTTTTACTGCGTGTTATGTTTAGTTTAGTATTTTCCTTTTGTGTGTATGTGTGTATGTGTGTGTGTTTTATTGATATCTTTTCTTGATTATATATTTTTGGTTATTTTATTTAGTTTTATCCTTCACTTCGTGTTTTATTTATTTATTTTTTTATTTATTATATTATATTTTAGTTTTATTGATTGTGGGTTATGTGTGTGGTGAGGGAGGTGATGATATTATTGATGTTTCTTTTATACACCTTGTACTCACTCTCTCTCTCTCTCTCTCTCTCTCTCTCTCTCTCTCTCTCTCTCTCATACACTCAATTCTCTTTCTTAAAATCTCCCTTCCTCTCTCCGTTCTCCACACTATCCCTCCCTCTCTTGCTGTCTATCCAAAGTTTGCCAGCCAACACTGATTAGTCCTCAAATAGAATATGATTTCTACTGTATATGAACCTCTGTCCTGTGTGGCAGTGAACAGTGATATCACCCACACGAATCTGACCTATATATACTGCTAATGAATATGATGTATTTCTTTGTGTATGGACCTCTGTGAGAAGTGATACCACCCTCAGTGTCAAGACCTGACTGAATTACTCAGAAAAGGCAAACTGTACTCCAAGCTTTGTCAATAAATTTGTTAAACGTTAAATTCCTTCTTCCTTCCTTTCCATAACCTCCTCCCCCCACCCCTTCCCTTCATTCTTCTCTCACACCTTCTCTCCCTTCTATCTTTAGTTCCTCCCTCTCTCTCCCTCCTTCCTTCCCTTCACCCTCCCTCCCTCCCTCCCTCCCTCCCTCCCTCCTCCCTCCCTCACCTCACACTTAAGTCAAGCAACTGTCAATAAAATTCCCAATTTCTTTTCTTAAATCTGGTGATTTTCTGAACCTCTAACAACACTACCAATTATTCCCGCTCGGTCGCACTTAAATCACAAATTCACCTCAAGTGCTAGTTTAAGTGCTTCTCATGACGTCTTAAGTGTTTAATCGACAGCTGTAAGTAATTTTGTAGCGGTGAGAAAAAAAGGTTTAAGTGAGGTCTGTTTATAAGTGTTTGCCTGAAGTACTTAACAAGCGGCAAGAAATAATTATGAGAATGAAGTACTATTGTAAGTTTCTTTCAAGATATAAGTAAATAAGTAACCTGACACACCAAAAATAATGTTATAAGTAAGTGTTGCTATATTTCTATCAGCGAACCCTATTTATAAGTGTTGGTTTGAGATACTTAACGAAAAATGTCCAAGAAATGTCATCGGAATAAGTGTTTGTAAGTAGATATTGGCAACAACTTGTATACACCGATACTGAACCAACAGAGAGAGAGAGAGAGAGAGAGAGAGAGAGAGAGAAAGAGAGAGAGAGAGAGAGGGAGAGGCCCCAACACCATCTACCTGACTCAAGAAAGGTGAACTATTACATCACATAAATAACAAATAAACAGTTATGATAATTAACCCATTTTTTACTCAAGATCTTTTTTTTTTTACGTTAGGGATGACCCGGTTCCTCCCCCTGGGGCCTCCTGCTGGTGGTCTGACTCACCATAACAGCAGAGAGCATATTTAAGATATTATCGTTTAGAATTTTCTCCTTGGGAATTACAGGTATTAAAGTGATCATTATTATTATTATTATTATTATTATTATTATTATTGTAGGGTGGTGGGAACTAGAAAGTGGTGGGAAGTAGAGATTGGTGGGAACTAGGGAGTGATGGGAAGTAGGAAGTGATGGAAACTAGGGAGTGATGGGAACTAGGGAGTGATGGGAAGTAGAGATTGGTGGGAACTAGGGAGTGATGGGAAGTAGGAAGTGAAGGAAAGTAGGGAGTGATAGGAACTAGGGAGTGATGGGAAGTAGGGCGTGATGGGAAGTAGGGCGTGATGGGAACTAGGGAGTGATGGGAAGTAGGGAGAGTGATGGGAAGTAGGGCGTGATGGAAACTAGGAAGTGATGGGAACTAGGGAGTGATGGGAACTAGGGATTGATGGGAACTAGGGAGTGATGGGAAATAAAGATTGATGGAACTAGCAAGTGATGGGAACTAGCGAGTGATAGGAACAAGGAAGTGATGGGAAGTAGGAAGTTATATATATATATATATATATATATATATATATATATATATATATATATATATATATATATATATATATATATATATATATATATATATATATATATATATATATATATACAATTTTGAAGATATGGAATGGACGGTAGATGACACTTGACAGAGTGCGTGAGGAACCTTATTTAAGTCCGAAAGACACTTACTAGGTAGGTGATTCCTCAGCAGGTGAGATACAAAGACGCCTCAGTAGGTGAGTGAGACACCTCAGAGGGTGAGAGAGGGTGAGAGGCTCCCAGGGGGCCAGGGTCGAGACCTGCCTGGCTGGGAGAATTTTTTTGTCTTTTTTTTTATTAGTGTTGTCAGTTGTGTCGGTAAGTACCTGTGTGTGTGTGTGTGTGTGTGTGTGTGTGTGTGTGTGTGTGTGTGTGTGTGTGTGTGTGTGTGTGTTAACGGCCCAGTTCACCCCTCACACCTAATACTCATTCGGGTAGGTACTGGGGTTAGGGTGGTGAAGGGGGAGAGCAGGAGGAAGGGCAGAGGGAAGGTGGTCTCTCCCATGGTCCTGCACAACCAATGCCTTTGAAGAGATATCTCTCACGGTCAGGTCCAACGTTCTCTTTATGCACATGTCTCTCGTACACACTATAGCCTAAACACTTAGTCTAACTGTCTCTTTAAATCAACCAGAACAGTATAAATCTCTCTCTCTCTCTCTCTCTCTCTCTCTCTCTCTCTCTCTCTCTCTCTCTCTCTCTCTCTCTCTCACCTACTAATTATCATTCTTGTTGTTATTCTTTTGAGTCACCTTTAATGGTCTGCTTCTCTGATCTACCTGTGCCAAGTTTTCTCTGTGTGTGATACTTCTTCTGCTCTTAGTGTCTCCGTGTCTCTCTTAACTCCTCTTTTATTTCTCCTCCTTTCTCTCTCACTCACAACTCTCTATCTCTGTTCCATTCTCTCAAAACCCCATGTCTCTCCACACCAACTACCGTCTCTCTCTTAAACTCATCATTTATCAGCTCATTAGTCGTTCGTTACACTCGGTTCATTCTCTATTACAACCTTCATTGTCTAGTGATAATAAAAAAGAAAACTAGCAATTTCTGGGAAGGTTACACTAGCCATCACCCCTCTCACATCTGACCTGGGCTGGGGAATGGAACACGGGACACGTTAATTTAACTCGTTCCTACAGTCTATACACACCGTCATCAATCTACCATACCTGTCTTCTTATCGTAGGTGTTGTGTCAGGTTAATTAAGGCCTTCTTCCGATGTTTTTATTGAACGTATTATCGCTTAGGTACTCGTTTGGCTAAGCTGTTCTCCTTGTGTTGGTAATGACCGTGTGTGTGTGTGTGTGTGTGTGTGTTCGTATCTGTATCACACACACACACACACACACACACACACACACACACACACACTAATTATATCTACGCTTCCTTAATTCATCCTTGTGTTTGTATACGTCTCTCTCTCTCTCTCTCAGTAACAGGTCGAGTGAGGTTAGTATCCGTTTAAGCTTAAGGTAAGGGTTTTGTAAGCTTTAGTGCTAACAATAGTATGATGAAGACCTGTGGGGATTGTGGTGGTGATGGTGGTAGTAGTGTTGGTAGCTATTGAAGTAATGGTGATGATGGTGGTACAGTAGTAGTGGATGGTAGCTATTGAGGTAGTGGTGGTGATGGTGATAGTAGTGACTGAAAATATTGTAGCATGATGTTGATTTTGGTGGTGACGTGGTAATAGTACTGGTAATAGTAGTGGTAATAGTAGTGGTAATAGTAGTGGTAGTACCGCGTCAAGTGTGGGAATCTTAGAAGCAAAACAACCTTCATGTATAACCTCGTAAACCAACACAGCCATCAGCATATTTACATATTCAGGAGGTAGCGACGAGCAGTTCACACACACACACACACACACCTATAGTTCACCTCGACCCCTCCCACTTCACACACCTGAGATGGCCTGCTCCGCCTCAGGTGTTCTCATCCTTCACCTGCCCTCACTAATCACCCTGCTTGAAGACGCACCATTATCCTATTACGGGTCTCAGTGCTTGTTAGAATACTTTACAGGTGCTTGAGTGGCTGTTAGAGTACTTTACAGGTGTGTGAGTCCTTGTGAGAGTACTTTAAAAGATATAAAACGTTGCTAGAGTACTTTATAGATGTGTGTGCTTGAGCGAGTACTTTAGATGGTTCACCACCACCAGGGTTCACCACCACCAGGGTTCATCACCAGGGTTCACCACCACTAGGGTTCACCACCACTAGGGCTCACCACCAGAGTTCATCACCAGGATTCATTACCAGGGTTCACCACTAGGGTTCATCACTAGGGTTTACCACCACCAGGGTTCACCACCACTAGGTTTCACCACCACTAGGGTTCACCACCAGGGTTCATCACCAGGGTTCATCACCAGGGTTCACCACCACTGGGGCTCACCACCACCAGGTTCATCTGGGGTTCTACCACCACTAGGGTTCCACCACCACTAGGGCTCACCACCACCACCAGGGTTTATCACACCGGTTCACCACTAGGGTACACCACCACGGTTCACCACTCAGGGTACACACAGGTTCACCACCACTAGGTCACCACCAGGGTTCACCACCAGGGTTCACCATCACCAGGGTTCACCACCAGGGGTTCACCAACACTAGGGTTCACCACCAGGGTTCATCACCAGGGTTCACCACTAGGGTTCACCATCAGGTTCATCACCAGGGTTCACCACCACTAGGGGGGTTCACCACCACTCAGGGTTCACCACCACTAGGGTTCCACCACCAGGGTTCACCACCACCAGGGTCCACCACCACTAGGGTTCACCAGGGTCTGGTTCACAACACTAGGTTCACCACCAGGGTTCATCACCAGGGTTCACCACTAGGGTTCCACAGGTTCATCACCAGGTTCACCAGGGTTCACCACCACTAGGGTTCACCACACCAGGGTTCACCACCACAGGTTCACCACCACTAGGGTTCACACCAGGTACACCACCACCACCAGGTTCACCACCACTAGGGTTCATCACCAGGTCACACTAGGGTTCACACCACCAGGGTTCACCACCACTAGGGTTCACCACTAGGGTTCACCACCAGGGGATTCACCACTTCATCACCAGGATCTCACCACTCAGGGCTCACCACCACCACCAGGGTTCACCACCACCACCAGGTTCACCTAGGGTTCACCACTAGGCCACCACCAGGTTCATCACTCAGGTCTCACCCCACAGGTTCATCACCAGGATTCACCACTAGGGCTCACCACCACCAGGTTCACCACCACTAGGTTCACCACCACCACCAGGGTTCACCACCACTAGGGTTCACCACCACTGGGTTCCACCACCACTGGGCTCACCACCACCAGGTTCACCACCACAGGGTTCACCACCACTAGGGTTCACCACCACCAGGGTTCACCACCACTAGGGTTCACCACCAGGTTCTACCACTAGGTTCATCACCAGATTCACCACTAGGGCTTACACCACCAGGGTTCACCACCACTAGGGTTCACCACTAGGTTCACCACAGGGTTCATCACCAGGATTCACCACTAGGGTTCATCACCAGGATTCACCACTAGGGCTCACCACCACCAGGGTTCACCACACTAGGTTCACCACTAGGTTCACCACTAGGTTCATCACCAGGATTCACCACTAGGTTTACCAGGGTTCACCACCAGGGTCTCACCACTAGGGTTTGGGTTCACCACGGTTCACCACCACCACCAGGGTTCACTCACCTGCAGGTTCACCACTAGGTTCATCACCAGGATTCACCACTAGGGCTCACCACCACTCAGGGTTCACCACCACTAGGGTTCACCACTACTAGGTTCATCACCAGAGATTCACCACTAGGGTTTACCACCACCAGGGTCTCACCACCACTAGGGTTCACCACTAGGGTTCACAACCACTAGGATTCACCACTGGTACACTACCACGGTTCACCACCACTAGGGTTCACAACCACTAGATTCACCACTAGGGTACACTACCACGGTTCACCACCACCAGGGTTCATCACCAGGGTTCACCACTAGGTTCACCACCACCAGGGTTCACCACCAGGATTCACCACTAGGGTTTACCACTACCAGGTTCACCACCACTAGGGCTCACCACCAGGGTTCTTTACCAGGGTTCACCACCACCAGGTTCACCACCACTAGGGTTCATTACCAGGGTTCACCACCACTAGGTTCACCACTAGGGTTCACCACCAAGGGTTCACCAGGGTTCACTACCACTAGGGTTCACCAGGGTTCATCAGGGTTCACCACCAATCCACCACCAGGGTTCACCACCACCAGGGTTCACCACAGGGTTTACCACCACTAGGGTTCACTCACCACTAGGGTTCATCACCAGGGTTCACCACCAGTAGAGTTCACCACCACCAGGGTTCACCACCGGGTTCACCACCACTAGGTTCATCACCAGGTTCACCACCAGGGTTCACCACCACTCACCAGGGTTCACCACCACCAGGTTCACCACCACTCACCACCAGGTTCACCACCACCAGGGTTCACCACCACCAGGTTCACCAACCACCAGGGTTCACCACCAGGGTTCACCACCAGGGTTCACCACCACCAGGGTTCACCACTACCAGGGTTCACCACCACCAGGGTTCACCACCACCAGGGTTCACCACCACCAGGGTTCACCACCACTAGGGTTCACCACCACTAGGGTTCACCACCACCAGGGTTCACCACCAGTAGGTCAAGCATACCGTTGTGTAGGTTCAAACAGCACCATCACTGTGTATATATCTTAAACAACTTTGTATGTTAATTAAATAGTCAATGGAGACGACTGTATCGAGTGTTGGTCTAGCGTAGCCGAGGCGGTGTTAACTGCATACTTAACTCAACAAGTGAGTTAGGTGAAGTGTATTAATTGCCTCTTGTTCAATCTCTATTGCATATTGATTCATTTTCATTAACGTTAATTTATTTATATATAATGAGTGTCAGTATAAACATTTATTGGGATTATGTTACAGAAATCTAGGCGTTTGGTTTGTGTTTGTAATTTGAATATATTTATTTACAACAACAACAACAACAACATCAACAACAACAACAACAACAACATCAACAACAACATGCACAATATAATATCAATAACAACAAGAACAAAAACAATCAAATGTCAATAACAATAATAATGTAAACAACAACAACAACAACATCAATAATAACTTACTTCATCAACAACAAACAGCAAGAACAACATCAACAACAAGCAAATATAACATCACAACAATCACAAAAAACAACAAGACAAATAACACTATGACAACAACAACAAAACGAAAAAACTCACAACAATAACCCCTAAAATAACCTACAACATAACCAAAACACAACCAAAACACGACCAAAACACAACCAAAACACAACCAAAACACGACCAAAACGCAACCAAAACACAACCACAACACAACCAAAACACGACCAAAACGCAACCAAAACACAACCACAACACAACCAAAACACAACCAAAACACAACCAAAACACAACCACAACACAACCACTCTAGTGTGTTGTGGTTTATATCCAACTCTACTATGACGTCTAGTCCAAACCTCTAGCGGGGAGAAAAGTCATAAAACCCGGCTATTAAAACTGGTTTATCAGGAATCCAGTTTATCGTCCACTGGTTCCTCCCCAAACACTCTCTCCTCTCCTCTCCCCGGATACTCTCTCTCTCTCCCCTCTCCTCTCCCCGGATACTCTTTCTCTCTCTCTTTCTCCCAAACACTCTCTCCTCTCCCCGGATACTCTCTCTCCCCTCTCCTCTCCCCGGATACTCTCTCCCTCTCCCTACTCTCCCTCTCCTCTCTCCCGGATACTCTTTCTCTCTCTCTTTCTCCCAAACACTCTCTCCTCTCCCCGGATACTCTCTCTCCCCTCTCCTCTCCCCGGATACTCTCTCTCTCTCCCCTCTCCTCTCCCCAGATACTCTCTCTCCCCTCTCCTCTCCCCAGACACAAGCTCTTTCCCTACAGGAGCCAGAAATCAGATCACCCTAAAAAGTAGAAAACCAAGAGCGGTGTTTACGTTTGAGCCCGACAACAAACACATAAGACTCCCGACAGGTAGTTCCGCTCGGTATTGCCTCGGGTTGACTCTAAATCGGGTGTCTTGGGCGTTAGGATTGATTAAGGTATAGAAGAAAAGGATAGAGGTTAGGTTAGGTTAAGTTAGGTTAGGTTAGGTTAGGGGAGTTGGTCAGCACGATTGGAGGTCATCTGAAGTACCAAATGAAAGGTTTGACTACATTAATAAACGCGAACACACACACACACACACACACACACACACACCATCACGGTGATAATAACAACGAATAATTGTACGACGAGGCATCTTGGTGGTGGTGGTGGTGTGGTGGTGATGTTGGTAGTAGAGTTGTGGTGGTTTATTAGTGGTTATGATGGTAATGTGATGGTGTTGGTGGTGGTATTAGTGGTAGTGGTGGGAGTAATGGTGATGGTGAGTAATGGTGATGGTGGGAGTAATGGTGATGGTGGGAGTAATGGATGGTGTTGATGGTGGTTGTGGTGGTAGTTGTGGTGATGGTGGAAGTGAGATGGTAGTGTTGGTGGTAGTAGTAGTGGTGGTGGTGATGGTGATGTCAAGGTGTGTGTGTGTGGGAAGGAGTGTGGAAGGAGTGGGGAGAGAGGGGGGTGATGAGGCTCCGGATGTGGGGGTGGAGGTCGTGTGAGTGTGGGGCTTTACCCAGGTTATGGGGGTTAATGGGTGGGGGGGGGTGATGTAATGGGGGAGTGTTGGGTTCTCGTGTGATCATACCCCCAATTTTCACTTCACCCCTATTATTCATTGTCTCACTCATGGGGAGGAAGAGGAAGGTGGAATAAGGTTCTCCTATTTCAAGTCTATCCAACCCTATGTGGCATATTGATAATGGGGATGAATGATGGGTACTAGGTTCTGGTATCATAGTATCACCCCATTCCCATTTCTCTTGATACCCATTGGCTCACTCAACCACCACCCATGTCTAGTTTAATAGGGGTGGGATAGGAAAGACATCTACACAACCCCTATTTGAGGTTTACAAATCTAGAAACAAATTATCTTTAGACGATAATAATAAAAAAAATGTCGACCTACATAGTTTCTGTCGATCTAAAATAAACAAAATAAATACGTCGATCAATTCATTGTTTCATAGTTCCGATTTTTGGTGAGTCGATCGAAAAAAAAAATGGACCTATTAATGTTTCCTATCCTTTTTAAGTCGATCGATCAGTACACAGCCTCGACACAGAAACGAATATCTTCAGGATTATGTATTCGTCACGTTCAGGGGGGGAGGGGTGCCGGAGGTGACTCACTGTGGTAGATGGTTGGCACTAAACACACGACTTTGGTTCTAATCCGAGTTGATTCCATCCGATTAGCTTTGAGTAGTGTGTGTGTGTGTGTGTGTGTGTGTGTGTGTGTGTGTGTGTGTGTGTGTGTGTGTGTGTGTGTGTGTGTCTTCCACTTGTTTTATTATTGTATGACTGGTTGTATTACCTCTGGGTCACATATCTACTCATTATATATTTGTCCAAGTTACATGTTTGATTATCCTACACACACACACACACACTCACACATACATATACACACACACACACACACTCATACACACACACACACACTCATCACCACCAACGCGACAACAAACATGGGAAAGCTTTAGTGAGTTCAGAGTAGAACGCAAATGAAAGTGGTGGTAGTGGTGGTGGTGAGGCTGGTGGTGGTGTTGGAGGTGAGGCTGGTGGTGGTGTTGGAGGTGGTGGTGGTGGTGGTTGCTGCGTCACCACGAGTATGTAGGGTGAGATAATTGGGAGTAAGAGAGGGGGGGGTGTTAGGAGTGATTAGGGAATGGTATTAGGTAGGGAGTGGATGATGAAGTAGACGAGTATGGAAGAGGGATTTAGCTGGAGAGAGGAGAAAGATTGGGGTTGTGGTGGTAGTGGTGGTGGTGGTGATGGTGGTGGTAGGTGGTAGTGGTGGTGGTGGTGGTGGTGGTGGAGAGATGGTGGTAGGAGTTGAGACGATAATGATAGTATTATTATTATTTTTGTTATTATTATTATTATTATTATTATTATTATTATTATTATTATTATTATTATTATTAGTAGTAGTAGTAGTAGTAGTAGTAGTAGTAGTAGTAGTAGTTTTTTTTTAAACATGGCCTCCAGCCTCCCCCAATAGCCAATAGTAGTAGTAGTTGCTATATATTGTTTTCTCTGCCTCTTACTTAGACAACACAAACTTTTATAAATAACAAAACAAACAAAAAACATGGAAGCCAACAGATGACACAATACTGTTTTGGGAGAATCTGTGTGTGCGTGCGTGCTTGCTTGCGTGCGTGCTTGCGTGCGTGCTTGCCTATATGCGTGATTGTGTGTGTGTGTGTGTGTGTGTGTGTGTGTGTGTGTGTGTGACCCATGAATATTGTACTATGGAAATGAACCACCACTTACAATTACTCTAAGTGCATTGTACTGTTTGTAACATTTATAGATACATATCAAGTTATTCATCTACGTTATCGAGTTACGATTATTTCACTAGTGCCCCCCACCCCCCACTCCCAACCCACCCCCACCCCAACCCCCTACCTAACAACCCCAGCAGAGGTCAGCTTTTAATGGTTTACTTGGACTACTCTTGGTTGAATCCACTTACTGCGTATAAATAGTTGTATACATGTACTGTACTATCCACTTATATATAGTGAATCAAAGTGAAATTATATGACGATCTTAATGTTTGTTTGTCTGTCTGTCTGTCTGTCTGTCTATCTATCTGTTG
>NW_024720039.1:150000-180529 GCF_018991925.1 Homarus americanus
CCCCCCTGACCCCCCCACCCCCAGGGATGACCTGACCTGACCTTGTCTGGGAACTATATTCCACCGAGCGAGAGAGGCATTACAACCCTGATATATACGAGTATTTGGGTGTACTGATGGATGGATGGATAGATTAGACGGACACACAGACACACAAAATACATATATACGTACATACATACATACATACGTACATACATACATACATACATACATACATACATACATACATACATACATGCATACATACATACATACATACATACATACATACATACATACATACATACATACATACATACATACATACATACATACATACATACATACCATGAATAAAATGTTTTGTGATTTTGTGTTGATCAAGTAGTGATAGTGAACAGTGCTGACCTGACCCCTTCATCACCCCCAAGGGACTAGGGAGCCACCCAGACCTTAATTATACCTTTAAGCACAGTGTTAATAAGTGCGTTTTAAAGTGTTTATAAGTGCGTTTTTAAGTGTCTATAAGTGCGTTTTAAAGTGTTTATAAGTGAGTTTTTAAGTGGTGTTTACGAAGTGAGTTTTAAAGTGTTTAGAAGTGAGCTTTTAAAGTGTCTAGAAAGTGCGTTTTAAAGTGTTTATAAGTGAGTTTTTAAGTGGTGTTTACGAAGTGAGTTTTAAAGTGTTTAGAAGTGAGCTTTTAAAGTAGGGTATTTGCTAAGTGGCTCTGTAAGTGCTTTAAATGTTTTAGATGTTGTATTGTGATTTTTATCTTAAGTGATACTGGATTATTTTCCTAAGGTTAAACGAATTAGTGTTGAAGGGTATTATAAGTGAGGAACTAAGTGGAAATTTAAGTGGAAATTTAATGTTATTTCTAGTTGAGTGTTTAGTGGAAAATGAAGTGGGTTTTAAGTTAATAATTAAGTGTCATTTTAAGAGGAAAGTTAAGTGATTTTTTTTTTTAGTTTAACAGAAGACAACAAAAACTTTTTTTTGTTGAGATAAATAAACACAAACAAATACAAACAAGAATAAGAAAACAAAACGAAAGGATAGTGACCATCAGGTGAGGGTAAACAAAAACAGCAATAATAACAACAACATAAAAACAATGATAATAATAACAACAACAACAATAACAGCAATAAAAGCTACAACAACACCAATAAAAAACAATAAAAACAACAACATTAACAACAACAACAGTAAATACAACACCAATAACAACAACACCACCAACAACATCACTAACGCCTGGCAACACCAACGCTAAAAGACTGTTCACAACCCAAGTAAGGCATGACACGTGACACTTTGCTGAGGCGGGTGTCATGTATCCTGCCACACAACCACGAAACAAACCTCAGCCAGCCGCAAGTGTGTCATATGGGTGTATTGAGTGTAGCCAGGGGGTGTGTCATGTGTGGGTGTTGTAGGTGTAGTGTTAGTCTTTACACACTGAGGAGCTTGATGATGTAATCTAAGGGTTATTAACTTACCCAGCAGTACTTCTTCACACTATGAGTACCACTTAATTATTAAAACTACAGGTGGTCCAAAATGAAGCCCTGAGATTCGCCACATGTGAAAGATACCCCTTCACCAGAACCACACCCATCAACCAGCAGCTACACACCCTGGCCAGCAGAGTTTGGTAAAAAAAAATAGAACGATTAGTGCAAGAACTCCCTACAAAGACTCCCACCAGACAACGACAACAACCACAGATGGTTGCCAAAAGTTACCAAACCTCAAGACGTTCATTACCACCCCCGATCCATACGGTCAGGCAATCGACAACCTCCCTAGACCAGCATCCGCCAGTAGGGTCGGCGGAATATGAAATATAACCCTCAAAACACTCATAAATAGGATATGGTATAGGCTGTCTTGTACAGGTGCCGATAGGACGACCAGCCAACAAATAAACCAGCTCTAAGAAAAACCAATTACAATAATAAATACTAAGACGCAACTTTAACATAGCTAACCAGTAGCCTCCTCCTACCTCTCCTTATATTTCTTCCATTTCCGGACTATTTATCCCCCTCTTCCCCCCTCTTCACCCCTCTCCCCCCTCTTCACCCATCTTTTTCTCTCCCCAAATGAAAAATAAAAATGATGGCGGTCCTATAGGCAGGATGAAGGTGGGATACACTTGTCTCTTTTCCCCCCAGTAATTCTTCACCACACCCGATAGTGCCCTCCTAACTCCTCCTTTCTTTAACCCTCCCCACTTTGGCCCTCCTCCTCCTTGGCCTTCCTTCCCTTTCACCATCTTCCTTAGCTCTTAACCCCCCCTTGATCCTCCTCCCATTGATTCTTCCCCCCTTCCTCCCTTTGGCCCTCCCCACCCCCCAGACAATGCCGCAGTGCCATTTCCACCCTTAATACATCTCTAGTGACCTCGTCTGACCTGTAATTAACCAGCTTAATAGTGTCAATTGAAGCAGATGCTGACATGTTGCTTACTACCGGTCATCACTCCCAGACCATGACCTCACATCACATATAACACATGTCCTTACTTCTGCTGTACTGAGCTTTCCCTAACTATCAATGACTGTAATTGGAATGTAGACTGATCCTGTGGTGGTGGGAGGGGGGGGGAGAGGAGAGGAGGGGGAGGGGGGGTGATAATGACAGCATCCTCAACCCTAATGAAATTTTTTGTGTTTCGTTAGAGGAAATACAACATCCACCTGACTGTGTTGTACAAGAGGGAAGGGAAGGGATTATGACGGAATCTTCTCTGAGTACTGAAGTGAAAGTTGGGGAGAGTTTGGTGTTTAACATAAATAATAATAATAATAATAATAATAATAATAATAATAATAGACAAACACATATACCCATTAATGAAAAAAAACTAACAAGAATGAATAAATACACTTCACTAAGGCCCAAGAATGCTGGAGTGGGAGACAGTGACAAGATAACCTCACCTGCGTCACTGTACAAGCACTCACTACATTTCACTTTTATCTGGGAAGTTAACACGTAGAGGTTATATTGAGTTTACTTTTTTATCAAACTACGAAATATTCAGATCTAGCAGCTGATGTCCTGGTTCTTGAAATGCATAACAGGATGTATTTGAGGGACACGTTGCTATTTACGTGTTTTCGTCAATATTGGTACTAAATAGGCGATGTAATTATTCACATTTTGATCTAATTTAAGCAAGATTTAAGTCCTTGAGTTTAAAATATATTCAATAAAATAAAAATAAATCCATGGATCTGTAAAGAACTCGTCAGGGGGATAATCTTAGAGTAAGGATCTCTTAATATTTTACAAGTGTTTCGCGCCTTTTCCCAAGAAGCTCAGTGGTCAGATTTGGCGGGAAAAGACTAGCCTCCTAACCCAACCCTCCGGCCCCTGGTTTAAATGCTCCGTCTAAGACCTATTGTCATCAAAACTTTACCTGAGATAAAATGGTTAAATGCGCTTCCTGGCTTTAAGAGGTGACTGATAATCCCCCTTGGAATGCGGTGTCGAGAGTTTAATCCTTAAAATGCTTCGTCTTAACTCCACCATGACAGGTTAGCGCCAAAAACAGCTCATTGTGGCCGTAAAAACAGTTCCCTTTGAGCGTGGGATTAATATATTGGGATATTGGTAAGCTACCTTCAGCAGCTCAAAGTAAATTAAACCAAAATACAGGCATGTTAGACCATAGCTGAAAGTTTTTACTGTGAAAAAAATATATACAGTATATATAAAATGAAAAGTTACCACTGAATTTACGATGACATTTATGATCTACTTAGTGATTTAAATGTCACACACACACACACACACACACACACACACACACACACACACACACTGACTGGAATACCCCTAACAAGTGTGTAAATATTATTGTTACTGACCTGGAGGGGATGACAAGGTTGACTAGCCACTGATTCACTCCACCAACACTACAGTGGATAGGCTGGGCTGACGCTGTGGTGACACTGAGTGACGCTAGGATGACGCTGAGTGACGCTAGGATGACGCTGAGTGACGCTAGGATGACGCTGAGTGACGCTAGGATGACGCTAGGATGACGCTGGGATGACGTTGGGATGACGACATATCTGTACCAAGATAAAAATATAACTACTCACACTAAACTCACAAAGGAAAGAAGTCAGCAGTAGAAACAGAAAAAGAAACGAATAAACTAATGGCCCTTGGAACTATGGCCTTGAAATAATCTCCACATTATATAAAAAAAAACGTATTAAAAAAAACTCAGGCGGTAAAAAATCAATACCGTCCAGATCGTGAGGAAAGGTGAGTATTAGGCTAATTAACACAGGTAAGAACAATTAATTAACCCCCCAAAAAATCAATATAATTTTTTTTTAATTTCCCCACACAATATACAGTACAGTTATTATATATCTAAAAAAAAAGAATGACAGAATTATATGATACAGTTAACAGTCTAATACTTCTATATGAAACAGTCGATAAAATTCAACAGTTAAAGGGAAGAGGTGAAGGTGTTTACCAGTCAAAAGCAAAACACACTCAATTGTGACGTATATTTCTCACTCTTCTCTCACATACTTTTACGCACTTACTCCCGGTATGTTACTTAAGCGACCATTATTAAAAGAGAGTAGAAAAAGGTAATATAAAGAATAACCTGAAAACAGACAATGTGACGGCCGGGAAATATTTCAACAAGTGACTGAGATAATGAAGTCACGTGTAAGATGGATGATTTAGCCCACTGAGTACAATTATTTACCTGAAGAATAAAAAATTTAATCCCATGAGTAAAATGACTTAACCCCTTGAGTACAATGACTTAGCATCTTGAGTACAATGACTTTAGCCCTTGAGTACAATGACTTTCTTTAATATTGATGATTTAGCCTCTTGAGTACAATGACAACTCCTTGAGTACAGTGACTTAACCCCTTGAGCATAATGACCTATCCCTTTGAATACAATGACTTAACCCTTGATTACAATGACTTAATCCATTGAGTACGATTATTTAACCCTCTTGAGTACGATGAATTTATTGCATTTAATTAGTAATCAATGTTATATACAGCCACAAATCTCACCACCCACACTCACCACTCACACTCACCACTCACAGACTCACCATTCACAGACTCACCACTCACACACTCATCACTCACAGATTCATCACTCACAGACTCACCACTCACAGACTCACCACTCACCACTCATAGACTCACCACTCATAGACTCACCACTCATAGACTCACCACTCACACACTCACCACTCACACACTCACCACTCACATACACACAAGTTATTAATATTCATTTATCTAATGCACGAGTAGTTAGTATCCTCACCATTCATGTTTCACTACTCGAAGACTCACCATTTATGCCTCACCATTCATGTTTCACTACTCGAAGACTCACCATTTAAGCCTCACCATTCATGTTTCACTACTCGAAGACTCACCATTTATGCCTCACCATTCAGGCATCTCACAGGGCATTAGTACTATTAATCTTAAGTATTATTTATGTGTATCACCAACTGTTAATATCACTTTTCAGCTCTTATTAACCTCACCATTCATGTAAATCAACACACACACATACACACACACACACAACACACACACACACACACACACATACACACACACACACACACACGCACACACACACACACACACACACACACATACACACACACACACACACACACACACACACACACACACACACACACACACACACACACACACACACTGGTTCCCACAGCCATCTTCACCATGTAATCAGTGAACTGTGTTGATATTAAACAACAATCGAGGGAGGGAGGGAAGGAGGGGGGAGGAAGGAGGAGGGAAGGAGGGGGGAGGGAGGGAGGAGGGAAGAAGGGAGGGGCGGATGGGGGAGGGAAAAGAGGAGAGAGGATGTGAGGGACAATGTGAAGACTAGGAGGAAAGGAGGGAGAGAGAGGAGGGAGGGAGAGAGGGAGAGTTAGGAGGGAGACAAGGAGGAGGGAGAGAGGGATGCAAAGAGGGAGAGTCTGGAAGGAGGGAGGGAGAGAGAGTTAGGAGGGAGGGACAGAGGGAGTAAGAGGTGGAAGGAGGGAGGGCGAGGTGGAAAAAGAGTGCGAAAGGAGAAGTAATGAATGAGAAGAAGAGAAAGAGGGAGGGAGGGAAGGAGGGAGAGAGAGAGGAGAGAGGAGGAGGGAGGGAGGACGGAGGGTGGTCCGTAACAGCTTGATTGAGACCGTCGATATTAAAGGTCTGATGACTTAATCTAGAGTTATTATATATTAGAATGATCAGGAGGGGGAGGGGGGGGGAGGGGTGAGAGGGGTGGGGGATGAGAGGGGTGATGGGGTGAAAGGGGTGGTGGGAGGGGGGTGAGAGGGGTGGTGGAGGTGAGGTGGTGAGAGGGAGGTGGTGGGGTGAGAGGGGTGGGGTTGAGAGGGGGTAGAGAGGGGTGATGGGGGGGGTGGGAGGGGAGAGGGGGAGGGGGAGAGGGGGTTGAGAGAGGTGGTGGGGTGAGAGGGGTGAGAGGGGTGGGTGGGGGTGGGGGTGAGGGGTGGGGGTGGGGGGTGAGAGGGGTGGTGGGGGGTGAGGGGGGTGGGGAGGGGTGGTGGAGGTGGGGAGTGGTGGAGGGAGGTGGTGGGTGAGAGGGGTGGTGGGGTGAGGAGGGGTTGGGGTGAGAGGGGTGGTGGAGGTGAGAGGGGTGGTGGAGGTGAACCATAATTAAAGATTCTATTTTTAATATTCATAATGGAGTCGTTTAGTTTTCGGGTATAATATTTCAGATTTGTTATGTATATATATATATATATATATATATATATATATATATATATATATATATATATATATATATATATATATATATATATATATATATATATATATATATATATATATATATATATATATATATATATATATCATGCACCCAATACACATAACAGGTAAGGGAGGTAATGTGCCTTTGTTATCATGCATGACTGTCAACACAGGGACGAGGCACAAACACTGTCCTCTGTTAGTGGACAAACATATCAAGATGCGACAGTGAGCTGCTCACCTCCTTCACGTCTCACACACAAAGCGTCTTAGAACAGTCAACACAGTGTTCCTCTCCTGGATTTAAACCTCGTCTTTACTTCTTTACTTCTTAAATACAGTCTCAACACACCACGAGGGTTTAGAGTAAAGTATACACAGGTAAGTTTAAGGCTACATGACTTCGTGGTGCAGCCTTAACTATACAGTTCTAATGTACTGTACTGTGACCTCAAGATGCCTTCAAAGTCTTGCTCTACCGTATTGTTCTAACGCTAGTTTTTTGTCTCGGTCGCTTTAGACAGGAATAGAATGCTTAATTTATGTACCAGTCATCGTTGTATACCCTGACCCGGTCAATTTATCAGTAAGTTCATGAAAATAATCTTTGCCTCGGAGGTTGTAGGTACTGTATCGTGTCTTGTCAGCTGTCTGTGTATCGTAAATAGTAACGTAATTTAATGAACTCCTATGTGGTCTATTTCTTCCCTTCATACTGTTGCCCTCCATAAATTATCTCACACTTTCTTCTCCTGCCTGCCATTCATCAAACCTGTCTATACCACCAAATGACAGTCACTTTCTAATGGTACTGTCATCCCCACACAGCCAAGTGATAGTCTTATTGTGTATTTTGTCACTTCAGAAATAGGTCTCTTAACACCGGGCTTATCCCACTGAGCTCTCTTTTACTTCTCTGCCTGGGACGTGATGCTGTTATGGTACTCGAGTGTGTAAACTAGATCTTATACCGTGTCAGTGTGTTAAAAAATGATGACTTTTGTTTTAAAATATAAGTGACTTGTGCATTTAACATTTGCACTGTGTCAAGGATCGTCGGGCAGCTGTAACTGTTCATTCTTGCGTTAATCTCATCATTTGTACATCGTCCCCCCACCCCCCACCCCCCACTCTCCATCCTCCATCCCTACGTCATTATGTCTCCAAGTGTGGCGTGAAGCTCAAGAAAGTAGTCAGTATAGTCACACTGTTTGTTTGTCACGGGTCGTAGTTGGTTGTCACGGGTCATATCTCTGGTATTTTTCGAGCTAAACAAAACTACAATTTGGAGGCAACAGTGACCAGAACTTTGACTTTTTTTTTTTATTAACTTATTTTAGTTTCACTCATTTTGTTTATGACAAGGCGGGGCGGAGGGAGGGGGAGGGTGTATAATGAACTTACAGTACTTGTCATTTCATTTTATTCATTATAATTTCCTCCCCTTTTAACCCTTTATAACCAATTTCCAGCATTAGAAACGGGTATTATGATTTTGGTAATGTCTTTTGTCTGTCCGTACATATATCCATTCCATTGTACATCTACCCAAATGTACGTTTCATCTGTCCAGTAATCATATCCTCTCATTAAAAAAAAACTAGCTGGAGGGATTCCATGTTAAAGCAAGAGTGTAGGTCTATTACATGATACCACACAGGTCTCAGTTTAGGCGCATTGGTTTCTGGTCATTTTCGTCGATCTTGCCCCCTCTTCACCCCTGAGTATGCCACCAGCCTTTACTTGACTGTTACAACTAAACAGCTTTAATTGCTAACACGGCTCCCAGTCCTAAGGCATCCTATTTCTTAACTATTAAGATTGAACCTCAGTACTAGTGAACCCCGGGATTAATGAGCTCCAGTATTAATGAACCCCCCAGTATAAATCAACCCCAGTATTAATGAACCCCCGTATTGATGAACCGCAGTATAAATGAACCCGTCTTAATGAACCCCAGTATTAATGAACCCAAGTATTAATGAACCCCCGTATTGATGAACTGCAGTACAAATGAGCCGCAGTCTTAATGAACCCCAGTATTAATGAACCCCGGGATAATTGAACACCACTCTTAATGAACCCCAGTCTTAATGAACCCCCAGTCTTAATGAACCCCAATGTTAACAGACCTCACTCCTAATGTTTAAGGTACACCATTACAGGACACGAGTGAATTAGTTGAACAAGAGACAGACAGTTCACATCTCTTGTACCCTGGTCACTGTGGGTCTCTCTTATGTTCACTCTACTTCTTCACACGTGTACAAATTATATTCATGGATATTTTTGTGCCGGAAAGTAAATTTTATTATTTCTCTTCACAAATAAGTCATTCATGTTTATTTGATTTTAGTTTCGTAGTACGTGTTAAAAGTTTATATGTTAAACTTGATATATGTAACATATTTCACGTAATTACTGGTTATTTGACTTTCTGAAATGTGACTCAATGTAACGTAATATAACCTAATCTAAATGTTAAATATATTGATTAGAAATGATTGGTTACGTAAACTGAGAGTAATACAGACATGAAAAAAATTTTTTGTTTGAAATTGGTTTTGTCAGGTTTTTTTTAGACAGACACAGCCAGTTTTTCCTATTTTGTCCTAACCTTCCTTTTACGTGTACCAAGAAGAACTATCTTTGTATGAATAAAAGCTCTCCTCGGTTCTGACACTCACAGCTTCATGTTTTCTCTATTATCTTCAACGTAATGACTTTGTTCGTGAGAGATCCATCCTTACAAGCCATCTTCTATCCCTGATCTACCCATCAATTTCATTCTTCCCTCACACTGACCGGCTTCAAGTGTCATGTTCAACTATCCTTCCAATATTATCCCGCAAGCATCATTTTCCTCATCTTCCCTCTTATTATGTCGGTGTCTGCGCTATCATCACCTTAATTCTTTTTTTTTCTCTCTTTCATTCCTTACGTACTTGAGGTCTCAGAGTCGAAATCCCACACTCCACTCCCTCTCAAACCTCTTATTTCTTTTCCCTTTGTAAACCTAATAACTCACTGTGAAGTACTATGTGTTACTTTCCCAGGCAGGCACTCCCCTCCCCTCTCTCTCTCTCTCTCTCTTCAGTGCCGCTACTTCCCTCTCACACACACACCTCCTGGCCCGCCCTGGGGGAGTGCCAGTCCCCTCTCTCTCTTTATCACATACTCCGTCCCGGCTCTTACTTCTATCTCTCATTTGTTTTTCTTATTTGTGTTCATCAGTCAGTGCATGAAGACAGTGTGTGGGTGAAGGTACGTGGGTTCAGACTCTCACCTGGGCGTATAAGATGGAGGAGGTCCAATAAGCGGTGTGGGGAAATCTGGCTCCATGAGTGTAATCTAAACATAATTTCCAGTAATTTCCCTGCGACGGACGGCTCCAGCGCCTCACCCTACTGACCCCCGCCAGCCCCTCCCTGGATCACTCTGGCTGTGGGAATATTCTCAATTGGGAGGGTGCTGTTTAACCCCGGATCACTTGGATTTGATTTGCATACATGATGGGGCACTCCAAAAATATTACTTCTGGAATAAGTCGCTGGGGTTTTGTGTGATGTTTTTGCTTGTAGTTGTATCGTTTCCACGGGTTCCTTAGACATTTATAATGAATAAATCTGCGGTAAATTGTGGAGGAGACGAAGGGTGTCCCGTGTAGGTCGTGTGGGATAGGCTGGCGTCTCCCAGGGTCAGCACGTGGCAGCGCGCGTGTGCCTCACCGCCACACCCATCCACCCTCGGAATGTCTCGAGAGAATTTTCCAAATATCTAATCTTTCTCAGCCACAAATGACTTTATTTCCTAACTCTCCTGCTTAGGGAATCCATCTAGGTGTTTCTTAGTGTGAGTCTGAGCAGCTAGGAGGTGGGTGGAGGGCGTGAGAAGGTGGTTGTGTGAGGTGGATGGTGTTTAGCGAGGACGGCGGTGGTGCACGTGTTGAGGGCGCGTGCAGGAGACGTGCCCACGGCCAGGCGCTGATAAAACACGCGCGCCACCCAACACACGCCCGTGCGCTCCCAGACTTATTATCTCACGCACACACCACCATGGGGCGAGGAGGGAGAGAAAGAGAGAGACAGGAGAGGGAGAGAAAGAGAGAGACAGAGTAACAAGAGAAAATCGTTTGGGTGGTGTAAATGCAATAATGTATTTGCCAGTCATCCCATACAGGACATCTGAGGCCTGACACACGCACTTCAGTCAATGTCATAAAGGGGAGAGAGAGAGAGAGAGAGATACTCATATCTTACAAACTACTAATTAATCAAAACTTATTACACACACATACACACACACACACACACACACACACACACACACACACACACACACACACACACACACACATAAGAAAGCACCTGGTAATTAAAACCCACATTCAGGTGGTTCAACGCTGCTCAGAGGGACAGCAGATTCGGTCAGCTGGTATACCCCAGAACCAATTAGAACCATCTGGTACACTGTAGGACTCCCTCGGGCCAGCTGGTACACTCAGAACCACCTAGAGCCAGCTGATACATCACAGGACCCCCCTCGGGACAGCTGGTACACCACAGGACCACCTAGAACCAGCTGGTACACAACAGAACCACCTCGGGACGGACTCAGCGTGTGGTGCCATTTCTGTAAGTGAACCTGATGAAGAGATCCGCTGGTCGTCACTCACTCACACTCACACACAAAACGGGCACTCCCCCTCTCTCTCTCTCTCTCACTTACTCACACACACACACACACACAAAACGGGCACTCCCCCCCCTCTCTCTCTCTCTCTCTCTCTCTCTCTCACACACAAAACGAGCACTCTCCCCCTCTCTCTCAAATCATCTTACCTCTAACTAATAAACGACTTTTTTTGTTTTACCTGTATTTAAAGTCATCGTATTTATGAGTGATATTTTTTGACAGTACGCTTATACTCTCGGCTGCAACAATGACCCTTAATGCCATGTACAAATAGGTCATAGTTCCTTCTTCCTTACGTAACATTTATCAAGTTTCTTTCATTTATAAAGTTTATTTACGTATTTATTCATAATTTATCGGTGGATTTCTTTCATTCGGTGTATTCTCGTCTGTTCTTCTTGTGTTTCATTCATCCCTTCATTCACGACTTGCTATTATTCCTGTGTCTCATTATTCCCTTCCTTCACTGTTTACTATTCTCCTTGTCTTTCATTCATCATTCATCGATTTTTTTTAACGTCTCCTCTATCGATATACCTTCATCTATCTTCATTTCCATCCTTCATTCATCTCCTCCTGTTATTCAACCACTTTTTTTATAAACCACTTCATTCATTTTCTTCTCTTGGTCCGCTGTCTTTATGCACTAATTCATTAATCTTCTGGTATTCTCCCATCTTCATTCGCCTCTTCATTCATCGCTCCCCTTTCATACCCCCATTTTTATTCACCACTTCATTCATCTCCCTCCTTTCGTTCCCCTAACTTCATTCATCACTTCATTCATCACCCTCCTTTCATACCCCCATCTTCATTCAATACATTAATCATCTCCCCCTCATTCATCTGCCTCATTTTATACCCTCATCTTCACTTCATTCATCACCCTCATCACTTCATTCAACTGCCTCATTTCATACCCCCATCTTCATTCATCACTTCATTCATCACCTGGTTCCCGTACTACCACCAATGGTCAGTACCCAGGAGAGGTCGACGGGGCACTTAGTAATCTACCCCACTGCCTTATGGAATGCCAGCTGGTTGGTCTCTGTGAATGTCGGCATGGACTCAAAGATCTACCTGAGGAGAATGTAGCTGTGAGGAGTGAAGATTGAGGAGGGAGAGATGGAAGTGTACAATGGCCTGTGGGGGGAGGGAGTAGTAGTGTGGGGGAGGGAGTGAAGAGGAGTGAGGAGGTAGTGAGGTGTGGTGGGAGGTGTGGTGAGGTGTGTGGGGGGTATGTGGTGGGGGAGGGTGTGTGGGGGTGTGTGGGGAGGTGGTGGGGAGGGTGTGGTGAGGGGCAGTAGTAGGGAGGGCAGTAGTAGTGGGAGGGTATGTGATGAGGAGGTAATGGTGAGAGAAGTACACTGGGACTGAAGCAGGTTCTGTGGTACCCCTGATGTTCTAGAGGCACCTGTGTCCTGAAGGTGCCTCTAAGTCTGTGTGGTGCCCAGGTTCTGTTGCCCCCCCCTAATGTTCTAGAGGTGCCCCAGGTTCTGAAGTGCCTCTAAGGCTCTAATGGTGCCCCTAAGGTTCTAATGGGTGCTTGTATATGTTCTGAGGCACCCCCATGTCTGAAGGCCTCCTAAGGAGGTACCCCCATGTCCTGAAGGTACCTCTAAGGCTCTAATGGTACCCCTAAGGTTCTAATGGTACCCCCCCTAATGTTCTAGAGGTACCCCCAGGTTCTGAAGGTACCTCTAAGGCTCTAATGGTACCCCCTTATGTTCTGGAGGTACCCCAAAGATCCCGAAGACACAAAAGCTAAACCCTGAAGGTACAGTACCATAAATCCACCGCTGAAGACACCAACACCAAGTAGTACATAAGCCATTAACACTTGAAGGTATAACTTGAAGGTATAACTTGAAGGTATAACTTGAAGGTATACCCGGACCCTCGACCAGAAGATAGAAGCGGTGACTAAAAAGGGGGGGGGGCTGAGAGGGCAAAATAAACAAGGGGTCATAACACAGGAACAGGTTTTCGGGGTGAAGACAAGACTGTAATCACAGGAACAACTTGATTGTGTAATGTTAATCCGCATATGAGAGAAGTATTACATTCTTTGATTAAATACCGGAGACTGATCGGATATTGAACTAAAATGAAAGGAATTGACCTTACGAGAGAGGAGAGAGGAGAGAGAGAGGAGAGAGAGAGAGAGAGAGAGAGAGAAAGAGAGAGAGAGAGAGAGAGAGAGAGAGAGAGAGAGAGAGAGAGAGAGATACCCAGGAGAGAAGGTAGGTATGTGTATGTGTGTGTGTGTGTGTGTATATATGTGTGTGTGTTTGTGTGTGTGTGTAAGAGGCTGCCGGTGTGATTACTATTCCATCCAGCAGTCCAGTTATCGTCAACACAGGACAAGGGTTTCTTCACTACGCTGTCAACATTACAATGAGTTTCATCTGTAGAAAGTAACTGCTTCTTGGAACTGCTTCTTGTAACTGCTTCTTGTAACTGCTTCTTGTAACTGCTTCTTGTAACTGCTTCTAATTATTATTCCTGTATTTCTTTTTTTTTTCCATTTTTAATTTTTCTTCTATTTGCTGCTGCTGCTGTTGTTGTTGTTGTTGTTGTTGTTGTTGTTGCTGTTGTTGTTGTTGTTCCGTCATTATCTCACTATTTCTGTCATTGTCGTAAATTTTATCATCGTATTTTGTATGAGTTATATCACCATAGCTCTCACCATCAATATTATTTCTATCACCATCATTATCAGTGTCAACACCACCACCACCATTACCACTACCACCACCACCACCACCATCAATCATAATATCAACCACAATTGTCCTCAAACCACTACCACTATCACCACAACCACCCGCCGTCACCATTTTATTTGTCATAACTACTACCACCACCACCACCATCATCATCATCATATCAAACACCATTGTCATCACACCACTACCACTATCACCACAACTACCACCATCACCACAACTACCACCATCTTCACCAATCTACTGAGATTAGAAAAAACAATACCCAACAAAGACAACAAAAACACCATTAGAATTATAACAAGAACAAACAACAAAAATAACAATAATAAGAACAAGAACATCACAGGCGTTATCATGAACTAAACAAAAACAACACCAAGAGAAACAAAAACAACAAAAACAATTATAAATGAAAACAATTTTAACAACGACAACAACGACAACAACGAGGTTTTCTTATCTGTAATGTTATGACCAGGTAGTGTGTGGCCAGGTAGTGTGTGGCCAGGTAGTGTGTGGCCAGGTAGTGTGTGGCCAAGTAGTGTGTGGCCAGGCAGTGATAGGCCAGGTAATGTGTGGCTAGGATAGTGTGTGGGTCAGACAGTGTGTGTGGCCAGGTAGTGTGTGGCTGGTGTGGTGATAGTCAGGTAATGTATGGTCAGATAGTGTGCATGACAGTGTGCAGCTGTAGTGTGTACAGGCAGGAGCAGAAGGTAATGTGTGGTCAGGATAGTGTGTGTACAGGTAGTGTGTGTGGCTGGGATTAGTGTGTACAGGCAGTGATAGGGCTATAATGTGGTCAGACAGTGTGTGTCAGATAGTGGTCAGATAAAGTGTGTGGCCAGGTAGTGTGTGGCTGTAAGTAGTGTGTGTTGTGGTAGTGTGTGTGGCTGCTAGTGTGTACAGGCAAGTGATAGGCTGTGTAATGTGTGGCTGATAGTGTGTGATCAGATAGTGTGGCTATAGTGTACACAGGCAGTGATAGGAGTTGTGCAGTAATGTGTGGTCAGATAGTGTGTGACTAAGTAGTGTGTGGCCAGGCAGTGATAGCTGTGTGTGGTCAAGTGAAGGGTGTGGTCAGAGAGTGTGTACAGTGTGTGACCAGGTAGTGTGACCAGGTGGACCAGGTAGTGTGTGACCAGGTAGTGTGTGACCAGGTAGTGTGACCAGGTAGAATGTGGCCAGGTAGAATGTGGCCAGGTAGCGTGTGGTCAGAGAGTGTGGTCAGATAGTGTTAGGCCAGGTAGTGTGACCAGGTTGAATGTGGCCAGGTAGAATGTGGCCAGGTAGCGTGTGGTCAGATACAATATGGTCAGCAAATATATTGGGGTAGACAATGAATATAGCCAGAAATTATGAGGCCAAACAGTGTAGCCCAAATAGTCTATAACCACATAACATAAGCGAGGCACGGAGCTCACCTGTCCGTTACCTTGTCTACCTAATTTGCATACCATTACCATAAACGAAACCCTATTTAATTCTCGTCATACTAGACTCAATCATATCCATTAAATTCCATAAGAAGAAGCACTTGGTATAACACTCAAAGTAATGACCTAATTAGCGCCTCATTCACAGCTTCAGCCGAGAGAAAGCTAATTGCTGTACTAACCACCTGATTACCGAGGCCCTTCAACCACGAATACTGATTGGTTCTGGAGGTAATGTATTGATGTGGTTAGTCGAGCATTGATATGTGTCTGGGAGTACCAGTCACAGTAACTTATAATCAGACACGGTAACTGCCAATCAGAATAACTTACAATCAGACACGGTGACTAAAATGCTAATTAACTTGCAACCAGACCCGGTAATTAACTATAAGAACTAGAATCTAACAATTAGAATTGGAATTTAAAATCAGATCAGGATTCTAAAATCAGAACTGGAATCTAATAATCAGAACTAGAATCTAACTAATCAGATATGAAAGATATTGACAATCAGAGTCATCCAGAGAAAATCAAAACCCTCAGAGAATAATAACCAGTCCGACTTAGGTTAGGTTAGGTTAGGTTTGGTTAGGTTTGGTTAGGTTAGGTTACGTTAGGTTAGGTTAGGTTTGGTTAGGTTAGGTTAGGTTAGGTTAGGTTGGGGAAACTATTAAACTGTCACCATGAGATCAGGGAAGTCAAGGATAGAGAAGAGGAAGAAATAATTGAAATAGGAAAAAAACAAAATAGCGAGAAAAGATAAAGAGGGAAGGAAAGAAAACATAAGAAAAATGATCATAAAATAAAAATAAGAAGATACTGTAAATAAAATCCAATAAAGGAATAAGATAAAGGAGAATCCAACTGAAAACAAGGAAAGAGAGAGAAGAGGATTAGTATGTAGAACGAACATTAAGAGAAGAGAAGTACAAAATTATAAAACAGGCGTACGAGAATAGGAAGAAGCTACTATGTCAACACAACACAACACAACACAACACAACACAACACAACACAACACAAGAATTGACTAAGTGTGGGGAGGAGGGACGCTGGAGCTACTCTCTGTCAACACAACACAACACAACACAACACAAGAATTGACTAAGTGTGGGGAGGAGGGACGCTGGAGCTACTCTCTGTCAACACAACACAACACAAGAATTGACTAAGTGTGGGGAGGAGGGACGCTGCAGCTACTCTCTGTCAACACAACACAACACAACACAACACAAGAATTGACTAAGTGTGGGAGGGAGGGACGCTGGAGCTACTCTCTGTCAACACAACACAACACAAGAATTGACTAAGTGGGGAGGAGGACGCTGAGCTACTCTGTCAACACACACACAACACAACACACAGAATTGACTAAGTGGGGAGGAGGGACGCTGGAGCTACTCTCTGTCAACACAACACAACACAAGAATTGACTAAGTGTGGGAGGAGGGACGCAGCTACTCTCTGTCAACACAACAACACAACACAGAATTGACTAAGTGTGGGGAGGAGGGACGCTGCAGCTTCTCTGTCAGCACAACACAACACAAGAATTGACTAAAAGTGGGGAGGAGGACGCTGAGCTACTCTCTGTCAACAACACACACAACACAAGAATTGACAAAGTGTGGGGAGGAGGGACGCTGAGCTACTCTGTCAACACAACACAACACAAGAATATTACTAAGTGTGGGAGGAGGGACGCTGGAGCTACTCTCTGTCAACACAACACAACACAAGAATATTACTAAGTGTGGGAGGAGGGACGCTGGAGCTACTCTGTCAACACAACACAACACAAAATATTACAAAGTGTGGGGAGGAGGGACGCTGAGCTACTTCTGTCAACACAACACAACACAAGAATTGACTAAGTGTGGGGAGGAGGGACGCTGGAGCTACTCTCTGTCAACACAACACAACACAAGAATATTACTAAGTGTGGGGAGGAGGGGTGGCCGAGGAACTCACTGAGATTAATGCTCTTTCAACGCTCAGCTGCCAGTTAAAGACAGACTCAGTTGCACAAATTTAGTTTGAAACACGAGTGTAATGACAGCTAATGGAGATAAAGTGTGTGTGTGTGTGTGTGTGTGTGTGTGTGTGTGTGTGTGTGTGTGTGTGTGCTCTTGACTTGCCATGTTGCGCTGTACCGAGAGGTGAACAAAAAGTGGAGGGAAAAAAGGTGAAAATTAACGAATAAAGTACAGAAGAGTCAGAAAAACAAAACATTTTTAATATTATTAGTTACTAGGGTGTCCTTAATTTTGGATTTGTTCGCACAAATAGATAAAGAAATCTACAAGTTGTGAGCTTAACACACACTACACTCCGTTGCCGTTAACTTCCACGATAAATCTTTAATGAATCGTTTTAAGCATCTAGTATGAAATTAATAGCCAGCGATCTATGATGAAATTAAGTGGTTTTAAGTTGTTACATATAGTTGTCATGGCAAGTTTGGGTTGTCTTAAGTAGCTGCTATGACAAGGTGAAGGTATCCTGTGCATTTTGCCATAGCCGAGATATTGTCTTCAGTACTAAATATCGTGGTTCAATAGTGGCCGTCTGTCACATACCCTCATCGGCGTAGTTGGACGAGGATGAGGTTTACGTTGCCATGGTTATGTTCAGCAGACGGCACAACTGGAGCATTTCCCACGGCCTAGACCACCACAAGCATGGCCGGCCGTCTGGTGGTGGTGGACTGGTGGTAGATGGGTCTGGCCCTGACACTAGAGTGGCTTATGACCCCGCTCTCTCCTGCCCTCCAGGGATAACTCAAACATTCTTGGCCAACACGCCTTTTTGTCGCAGCCCGTCAGTGGGTCTGTGTGTCTGACTCGGTGGGGCGAGGAGCCTCGGCCTGCTGCTGACACCCCATGCAGGCTTTGTTGAACTACACACTTGAAATAGGGGGAACTGTTTGAGTGTGTGTGTGTGTGTGTGTGTGTGTGTGTGTGTGTGTGTGTGTGTGTGTGTGTGATGTAAAATTATGGTTCTTCCGCTCTTATATCTACATCGTTGCTTCATTCTCCTCCCTCTTCTCCCCTTTCTCTCTCCCTTTATTAAAGTTTTTTGTTTCCTTTGCTTTCTTTCCCATTCACTTTATTTTCTCCCTCTGTTTCTTGCTCCTGTTCTCTCATAGTTTTCCCTCGTCTCTTAATCTCTTTCCCTCGTAATCTATCAACTTTATCTCCCTTTTCTCATCTTCTCTTTCCTCCCTTCTTCACCACGTCACAATGGCCAGCAGGAACAATACCAGCAGCACCAGAATCGTAAATAAGTGTGTGTGTGTGTGTGTGTGTGTGTGTGTGTGTGTGTGTGTGTGTGTGTGTGTGTGTGTGTCCGTCATAACACTCACCAGATTTTTTATCCAACCTGTGTCTACTCGGGTCACATCAAATGGACCCCAACTCTAGCAGCGCCCAGCTTCACCATTAAACCTGTGACCTATTATGATCGGGGTCTATTTAATAATGGGCCTCAATTCTAATGGTTAATTTAGGTTGGGGTGGCGCCTATCACGAGTGGGGCCTATTAGAGCTGAGGGCAGGACCATTTCACTAGGCGCCTGTGTTCTCCTCGTCCACTCTCACCCGACCTCCACCAGACTGCTGTGAGTGGGTTGGTGGTAATTTAATCTAGTGCCCCGTCACACGTTAGTATTTCCCTCACCTCCTCAAGGCACCTGGCACTGATCCTGGGGCCTCGAAAGGATGAAACTGCGTAGTATCCCAAAGTACCATGACTCCCTCTTGTAACTCTGAGATAATTATTCTATCAAATAATTATTGAAGTAATCTTTTTCCTGGTATTTTTGTACGAGACTGTATGTATGTATGTATGTATGTATGTATGTATGTATGTATGTAAGTATGTATGTATGTATGTATGTATGTATGTATGTCTATTTATGTAGCAATAGACAAGGATGACCAAGAAATGATACACATTGTGAGTTAAACTCCTTACGTGTCGAAAGCCTTACATCAGTCTGGTCAAGAAAAGCGGAAATTAGACTGACTAAACACCCCTTTAAGATATTTCCTGTTACTCAATAAACAGCTTATTAAAATACCTTCCCCGTTATTTCTGTTCATCTGTGTATTTTTTTACGAGGTTTAAACAGGAGGTGATTTTTTTATCCTTGTGAAGAGATGGAATAAACTCACTTTCCACCTGATTACCTGGTCACCTGTCTATTCACCTGTCTATTCCCCCTTCCATCCCCCATCGACTGAGCACGCAAAATCATTCAACTCTCTATCCTTCTCTCCCTTTCCAGTTATCCTCTTGTTCGCCTTTCTACAACACCATCCATCTCCCCTTCTTTCCTTCTATCTTCTACAAACGAAACAATTCTCCTTCCCTCCTTCTCTATCCTTCCCATCCATCCACTCACCTATTCTCTCTCTCTCTCCTCCATCACTTCCTCCCTTCCCATCCTCATCTTCCCTCCATCCCTCTAATTGTCCCTCCACTTTTCCACGACTTTTGTCTTCCCATCCATCCTGCCGTTCGTCCGTCGTCCCCTTCCCACGAACAGTACCATTCCGGGAAGCCGTCGTGAGCTCTCTCCTTCAAGACGATTTACAAGACCCACGGTGAGTTAAACCCATTCCCCGTCTCTGCCCATACTTTAAAACCCACGAAGAGAACCATTTTAATGGCACCTTCACCAACCAACCAACCCATTCCATCCTCCCTCTCTCTCTCTCTCTCACCATCCATGATGCCTCTCCCACTATTACCCCCCCCCCCCCCCACTCACTTCCCTCTCCCAGCCACCGACCGCTACGCTCTACCACCACCTACCTCTCCCACTGTCCACGACTGAGAGAGATCCCCCCCTGAAAAAAATAGAGTTTCGCACGATAATTAGTTGTGTTAGACCTGATGGCCCACCTAGCTGGACCGACCCAGGCCTCACCCACCTGATTTTATTTCCCATGGATTGTGTGAGTCACCTGTTTTGCTGAGGCGCTTGGTGGGGTTATTTTTTTTTATATATATATAGTGGTTGTGATTTATTGTGGTTGTGGGGGTTGATTATTGTTAGTTGTTAGTGCTATTATTATTATTATTATTATTATTATTATTATTATTAGTATCCCTCCTCTTCTTCTTCTCATTATCACCTTCATCGTTATTATAATCATTAAGAAAAGAATCTGATCTGAGAGCATCATCAACGATTTAATTAAGACACACCTGAGGGCTGACTTACTTAGTGTAGTAATGATGTTAATTGGGAAGGTGTCAGGTGTGTGTGTGTGTGTGTGTGTGTGTGTGAGAGAGAGAGAGAGAGAGAGAGAGAGAGAGAGAGAGAGAGAGAGAGAGAGAGAGAGAGAGAGAGAGGAGAGAGAGAGAATGTTAGGAGGAAGTCAGGAGAGCACTGATATAGGAAATGTGCTCTCTCTCTCTGTTTAGTCAAATATGTCCGTATGTCTATCCCTACGTCCATTTATAATTTCATTCCCTATTCTTTCTTTCTCTTATTCTCTACCATCATTCTTACCCCCCCCCTTTTCTTTATTCCTCCTGTTATTATTATTGTATTCTCCTCTCTCGTGTGTGTCTCATCTCCCGCATGTACTTGATAATAGGGGTGACAAATGTGAGGAAACGTTACAGTAATGAAGAACGTTTAAACAAATGACTTCCGCGTTAAGATTTACTACCTACTACCACTCCCACCCACCCTCCCCTACTACTACTACCACCACCCCTCCCTACTACTACTACCACCACCATCCCGTTACTACCTACCACCGCCCCTCCCTACTACTACCATCATTCCCCCTACTACCACCACCTTCCCTTTACTACCATTACCATTCCCCCTACTACCATTATTCCCCCTACTACTACCACCATCCTCCTACTACTACCACCACCATCCGTCTACTACTACTATTCACCCTTCCACCACTATTCTCCCTACTACTACTACTACTACTATATCCACTATCACTTCAATTACTACATTTTCCAGTGACTACTACCACTATCAACCACCACTACTACCACCAACCACCATCAACTACCACTATCACCAACAACTACCACTACCCCCATCAACTACTACTACCCCCATCAATAACCACTACCACCATCAACGACCACTACCACCACCATCTATCATCACCACTACCACCAGCACTACCTCCACAAACCACCACTACCACCATCAACTACGACTACCACCATCAACCACCACTACCATCATCAATTATGACAACCACCATCAACCACCTCCACCACCATCAACCACCACTACCACCACCAACCACCACTACCTCCACCACCATCTACCACCACTACTACCATCAACCACCAACTACCACCAATTAACCACCACCATCAACCACCACTACCACCATCGCCCTACGTAACATGAGTCGACTACGTAACAGCCTTGACCATTGTTGTGAAGACCGTGTGAACGTCAGTCATGAAGGACTCGTCTCTCTCTCTCTCTCTCTCTCTCTCTCTCTCTCTCTCTCTCTCTCACACACACCTGATGCCTACTCCCACACTCCCACACACTCATCCACACTCCCAAATATCCCCACACAACCTCACATCCACTTCAGCCTCACACACACACACCCACAGTCCCACATACCCACACCACCCACACACACACACACCCACAGTTCCTCAGACCCCACACACCTCTACACCGCCCCACACATTCTCACCTGGCCACTTCCACACACTCACCCACAAACTCATCCACAGTCAACCACACATTCACACCCACACCACCCACACACTCATCCAGTCACCCACACACCCACCCACACCTCACCCACACACACACCCACACACCACCCACACACTCACCCACACACATCCCACCCAGACTCTCCACCACACACCACCCACACACTCACCCACACACTCACCCACACTCATCCATCACCCACACACTCACCCACACACTCACCCACACACACACTCCACACACTCACTCCACACACACCTCCACCCACACACACACCTCACTCCAATACACACTCACCCACACACACACATCTCTCACCCACACACACTCACCCACACACTCACCCACACACTCACCCTAGGCATCACAGTAACACGAGTATCTCCACCAGAAGTATTACAAACATAACACACTTGGGTGAGTAAGCGAGTACACTCAAGGCCCTTCCTCTCTTAGTCAGTGTTGGGATACGTGAGAGAGAGAGAGAGAGAGAGAGAGAGAGAGAGAGAGAGAGAGAGAGAGAGAGGAGAGAGAGAGAAAGTATGTTAGAGAAAGTATGTTACAATATAGAGGGGAGGTGATATAGACGTGATGTACTGTAAAATATGCTAAGTGGTTATATATTACTAGTAAATCGTAACGAAATATATTGCATAGCTATATAATAATAATAATAATAATAATAATAATAATAATAATAATAATAATAATAATAATAATAATAATAATAATAATAATAATAATAATAAAATATGTCCGATGATGAAGATGATGATGATGGTGATGATAACAGCAGCTGCAACAACAACAACAAAAACAACAACAACTTAGGTTATATTATAGCAATAAAAGTGGATTATATAACAACTTCTAACAAACTGTAACGATAAATACAGAATTATGTAACCTAATACGGAGGTCAATAAAAACTGGTTATATTACAGTAAAGTTGACCTGAACTGTTTTTGTAAGTCAGCGATTCGTTGGGGTGAATTACCCTGTAGAAGTGTACTGGTCTCTCTCTCTCTCTCTCTCTCTCCCTAGTGAGAGAGGTCAGTAGGCATGCTATAAAAAGAATGAAATATTCGGTTTTGCCATTTCTGCAGCTGTGGTGATGTTGGTGGTTGTGGTAGATGGTGGTGATGGTGGTTGGTGATGGTGATTGTAGTAGATGGTGGTAATGGTGGTTATTGTAATGGTGGTGTTGGTGGTTGGGACGGTGGTTGTGATGGTGGTTGTGGTGATGGTGTTTGTGGTGATGGTGGTTGTGGTGGTGATGGTGATGGTGGTTGTGGTGGTGATGGTGGGGGTAAATATGATTGTGGTGGTATTTGTGATGTTAGTAGTAGTAGTTATGTTGGTGATTGTGGTGACAGTGGTGGTGGCCGTAGTATTTGTAGTGGTGGTAGTAAATACAGCATGATAATAATAATGATGATGATGATGATAATGATGATTGATGATGATGATAAATAATAAAGATGATGATAATGAGAATATGGCACTTGTTCCTGGCACTGGCAGTAATACTCTCACACGCACAAATGAACTTGACCCACATCAGCGGTAGCTTAACATACGAGTATTATGTAACAAAAAAACGACTTCTTCTTCTTCTTCTTCTTCTTCTTCTTCTTCTTCTTCTTCTTCTTCTCATCCTCCTTGTTTCTCTATTCGTCCTTCTCCTTGTTGTTCTTCTTGTTCTCTCTTCCTCCCCCTCCTTCTTGCTCTTCTTCTTCTCCTTCTCCTCTTCCATCTCCTTCCCATCCTCCTCCTTCTTCTCCTCTTCTCCCTCCCCCTCCTTCAACCATTACATTACCTATTGGCAATGAAGCTGTGACCTAAATTCACAATACTTACAAGGATATTGCAACATCTAACAAGAACAATAATAACAATACCCTGATTGTTGCAACAGGTGAGCCAAAATTTAAATCGTCGACCAGAAACATATGATTAAACTCTCTACTTAAACCCGATGTCGTAAAAAAACAAAAACAAAAAACCCACCCAGATATAAACCAGGTAAGGCGAGGTACAGTGTCTTCTTGCAAACATCTGGTGTATCATTAACTAGTAATTCACAAACAACAACACGGTGAAGATTATCGTTTATCAAAGCAGTAACTTGTATCTGTAACAATAAGGTACAGAAGATGAGTTTATTGACCTATTGACAGCAGCCGGGGAGATGTATCGAAAGGAGGGAAAGTTAAAGATAATAACTAAAAGCGAGACACACAAGGCGAGGCATGAAAGTAATTACAGTGAGAAGCATATGTTGAAGAATTGGTCTCTGAGGAAAGTTACAGATGAAGAGCTCTAAATAGGTCCAGGTAAATTAAGTTATTGACGAGTGAAAAATGATAAGAAGTGAGAGAAAGTAGTTGTTGAGGTGAGATAAAGTGTACAGTCGGTCAAGAACCATGTTTGAGGAAGTGTAATGTAGTGTGTTGGAGAGGTGACAACAAAGGTACCCGGCCTACACTCTAGTACCCACACCTGCACACGGGGAACCAAGGGAACGAACCAATAGTTAACTTGATCATGTCAGATAAGGAAGTCGGAGAGGAATCTAATATCAAGATGGACAAATTTGCATTTCCATACGTAATACATCATAAGTTATTGACAGAAATGCACAACATGAGCTGACAGGCGGTGATCACCTCAGCTGGTCGCTTACAAGAGATAATTATCACCGTAAGAATGAACAACTACACAGAGACTTGACAGTAAACAGAGACTTGACAGTAAATTGACAGTAGAAAATAATATACACGATGGATTAAATATAGCAAGCAAGAGGATGGGTTTGATCAGACACTCATTCACCCAAGACGCAGTTAAACATAAAATGGTTTTGTATACAAGGTCATGATGCCACTAGAGTATGACATCACACGAAGATGAAAAATACCCACACAGTCTAAATAATATCTGAGCAGAAAAACTTGAATTATGGAGACCGTGTGAGTAAGCAGGATAGTAAGTCATGATGGAGGCGTCGACGATGATGTAAAGGATATATCATGACGAAGTATACCTCCTGCCACTGTAGCCACATACCGACAGTACCTTAAGTCATAGTAATAAACTGTTCATGGCTCTGGGGTACACCGAGCTGATACAAAGACAACTCCTAACTGCCCTTTGTTGACGTATGGGTAAGCGTGTTGACCTTCGAGCAAAATGATGAACAGGTCCTGGGCAGGTCAAGATGTAATGCTCGATTACGGAGCCTTGAATATATGATTTAGAACCATTACTTTGTGGTGTCGAGCAACGTAAGAGAAGCAGATGAAGAACTGGTTATACAGGCGGAGAACCTTAGTTAGGAAACGCTGTGCAAACTTTGTGAATACAGATAAAATACTCATTACAGGTAGAGGTGTAAATACTGGTACAGTGTAGTAAATACTGGTACAGGTAGAGGCAACTGGTTCAGGTGAGTAAATACCAAAGATGGTAGAGGTGTAAATACTAGGATAAGTTTGTTGATATGTGTGTATGTTAGTTAGGTCAGCTTTAGGATGATTACTCTTCAGGTGACATAATATACCTGTAAATTTAAAGAGATAATTAACACTATGTAATCACTGAACACCTCCACACTGGGCATCACATTTCAACACGAGTACATAAGCTACGAGTACATAAGCTGCCGTACTCAAGTGTAGTAATGTACTGTATAATGATCCCTCCCACAAGGTACTTAATTATCTTTGAAATTAATGAAGCATATAATATTTTCTGCCATGTGGGAGAGTCAGGACATTTGACCCACGGTATGTATGTATGTATGTATGTATGTATGTATGTATGTATGAAAGAGATCCCCAACTAAACAGAGAGAGAGGAGTAAGTTGAGGACACCAGAGCCCCGCCAGACAGACACACAAACCTCTCGCTTATCCCACCTCACCAGCTGTTACCAGTACAGTTAGTTACAAGACTTGGATTACGCGTTTCAGTTCTGGTCACCGTACTACAGAATGGATATAGAATCCCGAGAAAGGATTCAGAGGAGAATGACAAGACTAATCCTGGGTATTAGGAACCTTGAGTTTAGAGACAGGTTAAAACATCTTAATTTGCACTCCCTCGAGAGACGTAGAGCGAGGGGCGATATGATCGAGGTGTATAAATGGAAGTCAGGGTTAAACAAAGGTGATATAACTAAGGTACTCAAACTATCCAACCAGGAGCGAACTAGCAGCAACGGTTTTAAATTAGACAAATTTGATTTAGGCGCGAGATAGGTAAACACTGGTTTGGAAATAGAGTAGTGGTTGAGTGGAACAAGCTACCAAACATCATCATTAACTGGAACACGCTGATTAGCTTCAAATATAGGTTGGACGGATATATGAGCAATAGGGGTTGGGTGTAAACAGGGCTGCCTAGTATGGTCCAATAGGCTCGCTGCAGTTTACTCCATTCTTATGTTCTTATGGTCAACACACACTACCACCTCTCACCTGGTATCACTGACATATTTATTGTTGTCTAGATACGTGTTGGGTTAAGTTTATCTTACGTTTATTATTCCTTTTAATTTTTTTTATTATTATTTCCTTACCTCTAGCATCTTCCTCATCCTCTTTACTTTCTCCAATTACTTCCTTCTTCCCTATCTCCTATATTTCTTCCCTCTTACCCCTATTACCCTAGTTTCCTTCTCCTCCTCCTTCGCTATACTTTCTCTACATTGAATAACGAGATAACATTACCCAGTACTCTCTCTCTCTCTCTCTCTCTCTCTCTCAAACTTTTTTCTCTCTCTATCTATCTCTCTCTCATTATCTATCTCCTTTTCCTCTCTTTTTATCCTCTCACTCTCTTTTCCGTTCTTTCTCTATCTCTTCTTCAACCATTATTTTCTCCCGCAGGTAAAAATAAGATTGTACTTCCTCTGTTCCTGTCATATCAGCCAAGAAGGAGATCCACCTCTGTATCATTCAGAATAAGGTCCATATATTATACACCTGTTAACATGAGACTAAGGAAACCATTTAACTCTTCCTCTGGGTTTACCTGAAGATTAGGCACTCCCCCCCCCCCCATCAAGCTTATTTCAAATGATAATTAAATACTCTATGATTATACCTGGTCGGATGGTTAGGTTAGGTTAGGTTAGGTTAGGTTAGGTTAGGTTAGGTTAGATACTTCCTCTGTAATTTTCCAACGACATTATGTACTATACCATGTAATAATTGTCTTCACACTAAGGGCATCCATATGTTTACTTTCCTCCTCCGTATTGTCTTAAGGTGGAGCAGATTCTTGTTAGCCGAGGGAGAGTCACAGGTATGTCTTACAGGTACACCGCCAACGCCTCCAGTCTTAAGTAATTATAGCCAGAGGTCCAGATTCTCAAGGGCTCCTCCTACCATGGATATTCCTCGCACCTGAAGCTTTAACAATGTACACCACACTCCTGGATTTAAAGCAAAACACACACAACTAACACGGTGATAATAGGATGGTAATAATAATGGCATTTTACATTAACTTGATGCCTTAAGTTTCTTCAGGTAAAAAATCTCTTAGGGGAAATATTTTCTAGTGATGTTAAATGAACGTATCTAGTTAAAGTGTCTCTGTAACTGTGGTCGTTTATATCTACGTTTTAGTTAAAGTCGATTAGTTCAGTTACGAAATTTATTGATCTTACGAAACTTGGAGACTGTGTACCCAGGTGAAGATTGGCAGGTGTCTTCCCCCTCCAGCTATTTCTAAACCAGTTTCGTTTATACCACAAGTCAATGTGCTGTCCCAGGTCGTCTATAGATCCCACACTTTATATTTAGGTTTACAATGAAGAAAAAAATGTATGAAGATAATTAAAGTTATTGAAAAAGTAATAATTTATACTTACGATTTCATATATAATAAAAAAAAAAAAAACATTAAAATCTTAAGTCATTTAAATTCTGTAGATACGTAGCTAGTTAAATACAGAATAAGAAGGATATACATTAAACTCATTTACATATATAATAAATCACTACACTCATATAACTTGGCGATATACCGGTATCTGATCATATAATACGATATAAGATGAAGCCAAATTAATCGTTAAGTTTATATATAATATTTATATAACCTAAGTGAATTATAAATCACTACTGGATTTAAGATAATATATTTATGAACGAGGTCTATAAATAAATTAGGCTGAGGAGGGAAGAGGGATGTGGGGTGAGGGGAGGAGAGGGGAATGAAAAGAGGAAAGGAGGAGACAAAGGAGGAGAAGAGAGAAGGATGTGGGTGAAGAATGGGAGAAGAGAAGAAAGGATAAATGGAAAGAGACAGAGGAAGTAGACTGGAGGTAGAGAGAGAGGGAAGAGGGGAGGAGGAAGGGAGAGAGGGATGAAGAGGGAGGGTGGGGAATGAGGGTAAACAGGTAGGAATGGAAGCAGGAGGAGAAGGAGGAGGAAGTAGGGGGGGAAGGAGGAGAAGAATGAGAAGGAAGGAGCGAAGGACGAGGGAGTGGGATAAGGAAAGGAGACGAAACGATACAGAAGTGAACGGAGAGGAGAGGAGACGAAGGGTGAGGAGAAGAGAGGCAGGGGAGGGAAGGGGAGGGAAGGGGGGCGGAGGGAAAGGGAGGGGAGGAGAGGAGAGAGGAGGGAGTGGGAAGGGGAGGTGAGGGGAAGGGAGGGGAGGGGTGAGGCCACAAAAACTGGTCTGGGAGGGACACGCCCACCAGTCTACGGCCTCAAGATCAACATTAATGGCCAGAATGATCTCACCTGTTGCCTCTCTCCAGCCTACCTGTACACACACACACACACACACACACACACACACACTGTCTCTATTTCTCTCTATCTATTTATCTAGGCATGTCTGTCTGTCTGTCTGTCTGTATGTCTGTCTGTCTGTATGTCTGTCTGTCTGCCTTTCTCTTACTGTTTAGTTTATCTACATCCATTTAATTTTTTATGTTTGTCTGTCAGTCTGTTTGTCTGTCAGTCTGTTTGTCTGTCTGTCTAGAAGTGATAGATGAGGTCAAGAGCCTTCGCCTTATTACAGTCACAGCCCATGATATAATACTAATAGTGTGATATATTACAGGTCATGGGTCAGAGGTCATGGGTCAGGGGTCATGGGTCAGGGATCATGGGTCAGGGATCAGAGGTCATGGGTCAGGGATCAGAGGTCATGGGTTAGGGATCATGGGTTAGGAGTCATGGGTTAGGGGTCATGGGTTAGAGGTCATGGATCAGGGGTCGTGGGTTATGGGTTATGGATCAGGTGTCATGGGTCAGGAGTCATGGGTCAGGAGTCATGGATCAAGAATCAGTGCCAAGGTCAAGAGGTCATTGAACACTGGATGTGGATTGGTGAGTTGCTCGAGTGAGTTCATCTTCCTTATTGTTGTTTGTTGTTGTTACTGTTGTTGTTGTTTGTTGTTGTTTCTGTTGTTGTTAATTTGTTGTTGTTTGTTGTTATTACTGTTATTGTTAATTTGTTGTTGTTACTGTTGTTGTTGTTTGTTGTTGTTACTGTTGTTGTTTGTTGTTGTCTGTTTGTTAATTTGTTGTTGTTTGTTGTTACTACTGTTATTAATTTGTTGTTGTTACTGTTGTTGTTGTTGTTGTTTGTTGTTTGATATTTGCTTGATTGTTGTCTTATTATTGCTGTGTTGTTGTTGTTGTTGGTGGTGGTGGTGATAACTTTAAGCAGTGTGTGTGTGTGTGTGTGTGTGTGTGTGTGTGTGTGTGTGTGTGTTTGTGTGTTTGTTTGTTTGTGTGTGTGTGTGTGTGTGTGTGTGTGTGTGTGTGTGTGTGTGTGTGTGTGTGTGTGATGATTAATGACAATATATTTAATGACTCACTATTCTGGTTCTCTCTTACATACTTGTTCTCTCTCTGTCTTTGTCTCTCTATCTACAGTTACAAGTACATTTATCACTAACCTAACCTAACCTAACCTAACCTAACCAAGTACACCTTTAAAATGTCTCATACTGTGTAACGTATATAACCAACCTGTAAACGAAACCAAAAGTACTGATTTACGACTGATAAAAACCACATTATAACTGAACCCACCTGACCTTGTGTGTGTGTGTGTGTGGTATATCATTGACTCAGGTGATTATAAAGATATTTG
>NW_024720040.1:0-15077 GCF_018991925.1 Homarus americanus
TAGTTTCTTCGGGCCATGTTCACTCTGTGGTTGAGTTCTTTCACCCTGGGACAGTAGTACCAGTAATCATTGTACTGTCTTGATGTGGGTTTTGTTTTTGGGATAGCCTCTTCTGCCGCTAGGTGAAACGCCTCGACCAATTGGTGGTGGAGGGTTGTCTCATCCGCGGGTGCTGCGCCGGCCGGCTGTGATTTTTCGCGCCACTTAGCCAGGTGTTTCTTGAAGAGTCCCCAGTCTGCCTTTTGAGTGTTGTATCTCCATCTCAGGGGGGGTGGAGTGGGGAGTTTGTTCACCTTCAGCGTTGTTAGGGTGGCGAAGTGGTCACTGGTCAGCGTGGGGTGTATCTGCCAGGAGGCCGAAGGCTGTAGTGCACTGGAGACGAAGGTTAGATCTAGCCTTCCTCCCCTAGTGTGGGTGGGCTCTCCGGTGTTCAGGAGGCAGATCTCAGGTGTATCTTGAAAGGTGGTGTATAGGTGTAGGCCGTCTTCATTTGTGGGGCTTGCCGAGCTTAGGAAGGGATGATGTGCGTTGAAATCCCCTCCTATGAGTGTGGCGTGGTCGGCGGCCGAAGCAAATAATTGAGTAACCTCCAGTGAGCCCCTTGGGTTCTTGTAGATGTTGTGAACAGTTAATTCCCGTTCTTGGAGGGTTACTTTGACGGCCTGTGTCTCGATGTTTTCCCCACATGGAAATTGCTGCGTGACATCGGCGGAGGGTATTCTTGACTTGACCAAGATCATACATCCTCTTGTTGACGCCTGCGTGAAATGCCTCCTGTATGTCTTGTAACCGCTGAATTTGAAACAGTGGTGTTCTTGTAGAAGTGTTTCTTGTAGGAGTATGATGTCAAGCTTGTCCTTGGCTGCTGCTTCTTGTAGGAGGTGTTTCTTGTTTTTGATGCCCTGAGCATTCCATGTTAGGATGTTCAGGGTGCTGACGTTTTCCACCACTGTTTCATCGGGGACTTCTGGTGGTCCTCGATGGAGATGTCCAAGTTCGATTCCAACTGGATCAGGTCCATGTCTTCGTGTTCTGTGGTTTTTGCCTTCTGGGCCGTGGTTCGGTTCAGGGGAGTTGAAACGTCCAGTTTCTTTCTGGGAGCTGTCGGTATCTTGGGAGCTGTCGGTGTCTTGGGTTCTCTGGTAGCCTTCTTCGGTGTAGAGTGTACCTCGGCTGTTACTCGTGTGCGGACCGGCGTGGCTTCCTCCACTGAGGTGGCTGGAGCTGTGGCGACTTGCCCGAGGACGCTCCCCATGAGTATTTGGAGCTGTGTGGGTTGGATCTTGTGGCCCAGTAGTCCGGCTAGGCCCTCCGCGAAGGTCGTCACTACATTGGCTAGGTCTGATATGTGTATCATTCCTTCTGGTGCCTTGGTGTGTGCTTCTTTTGTCTTTCTCGTGGTTGTCGTTCTCTGCTGCTTGGGTGGCTGAGGTGTGGCTGTAGTGAGGCCAGGAAACTGGGCTGCACTTTGGGTATTGACTGGCTGAGGAGGTTGTCTTTGTTGTTTGGGCCTTTGGGTTCCCCACACGAAGGTACTTGGTGGGGCTGGTGTGTAGGCGGTGGGGGCCGGTCTTGCTGCTGGTCGGTTTGCCTGGACCCTCTTTGTCCTCTCGGAGCATCCAGGATTCCAGGCGTGGTGTTTGCCCCCGCAGTTGGCACACTTGGGGGCAATTTTTTCCCCATTTTTCAGTTTGGTGAGGCAGGACTGTGTGCCGTGCTTCTGTGCGCAGACTGCGCAGATTTCCCTGTACGTGCACCTTGTCTGATGGTGCCCGTATTTCTGGCATCTGAAGCATCGCAGGGGCTCTGGGACGAAGGGCCTCACTTCGTAGATCCCCCAGGTTTTGAGGTCTATGGTGCTGGGGGTGAGCCGTAGTGCGTTATGAGGACTTGTTTCGTGGTGGCCGTCTTGTCGGACAGGGGAGAGCATCTCTCGGCTTTTAGGATCTTCGGGTGGTTCTCCAGGGGTTCGAGAGGTAGTTCCTTTGGGTACCGGAGGACTACCGACTTCATCAGTTTCTGGGCGGGGTCTAACTTGGTTGAAGTAATGGTGGTGGTGTTTTGTAGGTAAGTGTCGAGGGTGGTGGCGGAGTTCTTGTCTTTGGGGTGAACGATCATCTCCCCCTTTAGGTTGGGCCGCACTGAGAACTTGGCCAGTGGGTTTTGCTTTTCCATCTCTGTGACGGCGGCATATGTTGTTTTTGCGTCCGTTTTCGTGATCCGGAATTTTGGCAGTGTCGTTGAAGGTGAGCTGGTGGTGGTGATGGGTGCCTTGGGGGCTGCTTGACGGCAATCGTTTCCCGAAAAGGCACGTCGGCGTTTCTTATTTTCTACCTTCGTCCAGTTGTCCTCAGTAGCGGTAGCAGTGGTGGTGGTGGTGGAGGTGGTGGTGGTGGTGGAGTTGTTGGAGGTGGTGGCAGAGTTCCTACTTTTCAGGGCTTCGTTGAGGGCGCGTAACTGGTCTGCTTTCTCTGTGCGAAGCCTGTCGTGGTTCGGGTCGTCAGGTTGGCGGTTCAGGCGGGGATCGCGGTTAGGAGGGCGTACGCGCTCCATAACCGGGTTGTTGTTGTTGTTGTTGTTGTTGTTGTTGTTTTTTTTTTTTTTTTTTTTTTTTTTTTTTTTTTTTTTTTTTTTTTTTTTTTTTTTTTTTTTTTTTTTTTTTTTTTATTTAGATCCTACCTATTCCGGTTGAGTAAACAGCAAAGGAATTACAGCACTCCCCACTAGCTGGTGGTCGTAGAGTGGTTCCTGAGCTTCTCTCACGGAGCCCCGATTGGGGAAGCCTACTTCCTAGTGTATGTGACTGCTCACTTATAGACGTGAGCTAAGTGTGCCTATTTGGGAAGGATAAGGATTGCGACCCTCTTTCCAGGTGGACCCGCACGATCACGGTTTTCCTGGAAAGACTCGGCTGGGGAGGGTTTTGCTCCGACCCCCTTTCGTGTTCACAATCTCCTGGGAGGGAGGTGAACAGTTACAGGGGGGACCGCAGGACGAATACACTTTTGAGGGTGCAGGTCCCTAGGCCAGAGCGAAAAAGGAAAAATGGTAGTAGAAGGAAAAGAGCTCAAACCACGCCGGGAATATCGAGCTATAACTGCTCTCCAGCTGGAGTGTGGGTCACTCACACCACCAGTGGGGAGGGCAAGCTAATGCTCGATAAACCAAGAACGCTCGTGAGTTGTTGTGGGCGATGACAGTCGTGGGTGGTCCGGTCCGGGAAGATGGCCAACAATGGCACAAGGGAGAGGGCGGTCTTCAAAGTTCCGGGTCCAGCAGGAGGTCTTGTTGAGAGGTCTTCTTCGTTCAGGAGCGATGTGATAAGTGGCGGCCCGGCAGGCGGGCGGGCTTATATACAGACATTCTCCACCTCAGTGGCCACCTCATTGGCCACGAGTGCCGCATGCGTCATCCGCAAGCTACGCCCCACCTCCAAGAGGGAGGGACGGCCTTGGATGAACGATACTACCGCTGCGTCCACAGCACGCCACCTACTCCCACCAAACCGTGGGCGAAGTGTGAGGCGCAGGAAGACACCTGCTCCATGTGTGGCAGCCCTGGACACCGCTACACGGCCTGCCCCAACACAGAGAAAAAATGCGTTGCCTGTGGTGGCCCACACTCCTCCGCCGACCGGACCTGCCCCAGATGGAAGGAGGAATGCAGGGTAGCCAAGGCTCGTCTTGAGAAAAAACTGAGCTACAAAGAGGCCCTCCTTGCTGTACGCTCCCAAGAAAAGAAAAAACCAGCAGTAAAGAAAAACCAAGAAAAGAAAACTCAACAGAAGCAGCCCACCACACAGAACCAAGAACACCACATGGCCCGTGGTGCTGAAGCCCACGCGGCCAGTGGTGCTGAAGCCCACGTGGTCAACCTCTCCCTCTCTGAATTCTTCCACACCTATGAGGACTTAAAATACGAGGAGGAAGACGAACAAGAAGACCCAAACACAAACGAATGGACAATTCAAGAGAGCAAGAAGAGGAGGAGAGTGAGAAGAAAATCGACATCAAGCTAAGAAGACCAAGACATCCCCTCCACACAAGAAACCAAAACACATCAAGCCGACCAAGCACTGAACATCCATTGCCCAACCCAACACACACCTGACGCTTGACCTGACGCCTGACCTGACGCTTGACCTGACGCTAGCCTGGCCTTGTCTTGTCGCCTCCCTGCCGCGTCCAGCCGGGTTGTTGCTGCTGCCCCCATCTTATAATCCCTCACGCAAGCGGTGTTTAGCCACTGCATCTGTTCTCTCCTCCTAAAATTCACTTCAATCCTCCCTTTATTCTTCTCCTGAACCTCCTTCCCCCCTGTCACTAGCATTTTTCGATTCGATTCGGCGAAGCCACACCAGTACCACCTGTAGTAGCAACCACAACAACATGACTGGACGAGGCAAAGGAGGCAAGGGACTTGGAAAGGGTGGCGCCAAGCGTCATCGTAAGGTGCTTCGTGACAACATCCAGGGTATCACCAAGCCGGCCATTCGTCGTCTAGCTCGGCGTGGAGGTGTTAAACGTATATCCGGCCTCATCTACGAGGAGACCCGCGGCGTCCTCAAGGTGTTTCTGGAGAACGTCATCCGTGACGCCGTCACCTACACCGAGCACGCAAAAAGGAAGACCGTCACCGCCATGGATGTGGTGTATGCCCTGAAACGGCAGGGCCGCACCCTTTATGGTTTTGGTGGTTAATCAACCTGATGGACGGGCGCACACCACCACCACCACCACGACAAACAAATATACGGACCTAATTTTAGGTCCACATTTAAATCGCTAAAGAGTTGGTTAGACACTGAATAAATCGTTGAAAATATATCCAATAACATGATCCTCTCTAATTCTGGACTTGTGGTATGAGTATAGGTTGTGTGTGAACGTGTTGGAACCACTTCCTAATAATTGTCAGTCAGTCAGTCAACATCCACCTAACCTCCAGGTACCTCACCTAACTTCCTGTAGCGTCACCGAACCTCACGAAATGTAACCCAATGTAGTTTATAATCTATCCTAACATGACATAACATAACCACGCACTATATTACTTCGGTAAGAGTAATGAGTTTTAATACGAAAAGTTGCAGTTAGCATTCATTCATACATACATACATACATACATACATACATACATACATACATAACATGCTAGTGGCAGGGGGGATTGAAGTGAATTTTAGGAGGATAGAATAGGTGCAGTGGCTAAACAGCGCTTGCGTGAGGGACTTTAAGCAGCAACTCGCCTGGATGCGGCAGGATAGAGTCAGGTCAAGCGTCCGGTGCATGTTGGGTTCCGCCATGGTTTCTCAGTGTTTGGTCGGCTTGATTGTGTGTGTGTTGTTTTCTTGTTTGGAGGAAATGTCTTGGTATTCTTCTTCTTGGCTTGAAGTTGATTTTCTTCTAACTCTTCTCCTCTTGTTGTTCGTCTTCCCCGTGTCTGCTATCATTCTGTAAAGACTCTATATATGTATGTAGGTATGAGTGAGTAACAGTTGCCGGTTACAGTGATACTTCATATTCGCTGGTGTTGTACTGTATGGCTTCGGTATTTCTTAATATACAAACGGCACCGTTAGGGGATTGAGGTATTTAAAAACCAGCCTACATTACTTATATATAGAAATAGATAATGTGGCTTGGACAATAATGACGACTACTCTCTCCTACCTAACCCAAACAAGGGCTTTTCGAAAGTATACATTGGACACAATTGACTTAGTACATACATTGGTGGTTTAACAAAAGCCCTCATTAGAGAAAGGTGAAGGAGCACACAGTGAACATACAGATTAATGTTTGCACGCATAGATCATGTAAGGTGAGGTGTTGAACACCAGACACGTAGTGTAGTAACTCCCTCACAGATGGCGTTATGAGGGGCCTGATGATGTAGCAGTTACCTCACAGATGGTGTTATGAGGAACTTCACATGATGATGCTGTAGCAAAACATTCACTACGTGGTGTCGTAGCATCTTGGGGACACCACGTGGTCCACATGACTCACTCATTCAAGTGGGTGAGGTGTGGTCCCAGGCCTCTCTATCGTGGAGTCTCAGGGGAAGTATAACTGGGTACCTGGGACCTCACTGTGTGAAGGTGGTTAGCTAGCTTGGGTAAGACTCAACTGCCGAGTTGTTTTTCACTGAGTTAAGCACTGTTCACCACTATTCATCACTGGTTCCATTCCTTTGCCAAATGAGATAGTACCTTATGGCAAGAACTTGTTGATAGTCCGGTGGGGAGGAGGGTTCAGGGGAGTGAGTTGGTATGGGCCAACATATAAATAATAATAATAATAATAATAATAATTAACGGTTTATTGAAAGTGCTTGGCAGCCAGAAGGCTGAAAATATACAGTTACATATTTGGGGAATGGGTTACGAATTACAAATAATATACAAGTAACATGAGTGACACAAATAAGACATATAATAACTAGCTGGGGAAAAGCTCAAACTACAGTTCATTTCAACATAGTGACAGTGCAAGGAGTAGTGTTTACTGGGAGTGAGTACACTGATTTATTACAAGTTATCGATAATTTTTACAATGGTTGGGACTGGGCTGTTCTTACAGAGATCAGTTCGTGCACGTATGGGCTGGATGCGGTTGTGGTGTCGAAGAGCAATTCTCGGACTAGGGATCTCAGGTGGTAGTAGGAGCCGGTGTCGGGGATGGTGTAGAAGCTTCTTACCAAATTTGCAGATGAGGTCGTGGTGATGGTCAGTGAGAGTCTAAAGGGTCGGTCAGTGTGTTGAGCGCTTCTTGATATGTGGAGTAGGAAGGGGAGAGAATAATCTTGCATGGCCTCTTTTGCACTTTTTCTAGGTGTTTACGTTGTGTGGCATTTAGGGAGGAAGACCAGGTGAGCTTGGGAAGTATGAATGTTGTGTAAACACTGAGGAGCTCGTGTGCAGGAACACCGAGGGACTTGAGTCGGCGTAGGAGGTGGAGACGGAAACTGGAGGATTTGATAACTTCACTGACGTGTGGTTTCTAATTTAGTTTGTTGTCTATGTTGACGCCGAGGAGCTTCGTGGAATCTAAAACCTGGAGTGTGTTCAGACCTAGAGTAATGGAAGGAGGTGGGACAATGTCGGAGGAGAGGTTGATGTGCATAACCATGGTTGTTGGTGGCCCAGTTTTGGAGACTGTTCAATAAATCATGAAGGGCGGTATAGTTTGGAGCAGAATTGTTGACGCTGATCCCAATGGTGGAGTCGTCGACATATTTCCAGCGAGCAGGGGTTTCTCTTAGGGCATCATTGATGAGCATAAGGAAGCAGAGTGGTCCCATCTTGGTGCCTTGGGGGACGCCACAGGTGAGTGACTGAAAGGTGGAGACAGCCAGCCCCTCGGAAGCGTACAGCTTGGCGTCGGTCACTGAGGAAGTCTGTAAGCCCTGGTATAATAAGACTTCTCCGAAGCCCGAGGTCAATAGCTTAGTTGATGATTATATTGTGGTCGACTAGGTCGAACGCTTTAGTGAAATCAATGAAGGCGACAGCTACAGACGTTTTTCGTTTCTCGAGATGGCGGTATATGTAATCGAGAAAGCTGACAAGACAGTCAGTCAGTGGTGGAGGAAGTTTTCAGGTTGCCAAATTGCTGAGGGTCTACTACGACTCCTGCAATATCAGCAAAAGCCCAGCCAGTCGAACACAAAACTTTCACAGATTAGGCTGGGTATTGGGGTGATTGCAATAGGTCGTAGCTGATTTAAGGATTGTGGGCTGGTTGACTTGGGTACTGGTGATACATAAGAGGTCTTCCAGTCAGCTGGGCATCTGGCTTGACTGAAAGAAGCATTGATGATGGAGCATAGGGGTTTAGCAAGCTCCGGGGAGAACTCCTTGAAGCGTTTCATTGGTAAGTCAATGGGGGTGGTAGAGCGTTTTAATTTTAGTTTGTCCAGGCGTTTTGCTATTTCAAATACTTCTACTAAGTCAGTGGGAAGGGGGGGGCTGGTAGGTAAGCAGGGAGAGTGGTTGTGTCAAGCCGGGGGAGCGTCTGGCATATAGTAGCGAAGTGTGTGTGTGTGTGTGTGTGTGTGTGTGTGTGTATACTACTGTACTTTTTAGATCCTCCTACGCAACCTAACCTATTATAGTTAAGTATAGTAGGCTATACACTATTTTGTTTGTATGTGTTATAAAATGAAATTGCATGTTATTATTATTAATATTATTATTATTAATATTATTATTATTATTAGTAGTAGTAGTATTATTATTATTATTATTATTGTTATTATTATTACATGCTAATATAATACTAAGTTGCCCGCCAGATTTCCTCAGAGATGGGAGGAGCACATTGGCGGCGGTGTTGTTTATACTCCGCCCGATTACTGATTCCTATTCACCGAGCCAGAGCTGGCGGGCGGCGTGTTATGTGCCACGTTTTGTTTCCCATTGGGCGTACCGCTCAGCTGGGGAGTAGGAGATTTCATAAAAAGAAAGTTTGAGTGGAGAGCACACCTTTTCCTTCACATACAGTTATCTTAGACCATCTACTAGTATAATAGTTTGCACAAAAATACTCTACACTCTTTCTAGGTTATTGTTATGTTTTTTTTTTTTTTTTTGATTTCTCATCAGATTGTGCATTCAACTAATATACACTATTAGTGTGTTTATTATTATGTTTTATAGTATTATTTCGTATAATATTGGGTAACACAATTAGAGTCACTAGTATAGTATATTTTCGGGGTTTATAGCAGTTTGTGGTCTAATAGTATCATGCTTTATGAGTGGTGTTCTATGTAGTGATGATGATTAGGCAATAAAATATGCTTTGGGTGTTTATAGCAGTTTTTGTGGTCTACTAGTATCATGCTTTATGGGTGGTGTTCTATGTAGTGATGATTAGGCCATAAAATATGCTTTTGGTTTATTGCTAACAAAATATACTTTGCTCTACCGCTGTAGTGCAAAACATGGTGAAACTTACATACACCGTTAATAAAGTATTGGTGGAAGAAGAAGAAGAAGTAAGAGGAAGAATTGTGGAGGGAATGAACAGTGAGACAATGTAAAGCCTCCAGGATGGCGGCAGCGTTTCTGTTATTAATATATAATAAGACAATAGGAAAATATGTTGTTGTCTCTACCTGTATTATTACCTTTGCGATAGCATGGTTCAATTTTTGGAGGACAGAGGAAGGAGCAGGAGGTTAGGAAGGGAGAGATAGTGTCTGTGATCCTCGGGTCACCACTCCTCGGATTGTGTCAGTTCAAGTTTAGAAGCTCCAACAACTTTCCCTGAATACAAATTGGCAACGTTTCGATTTACAACAGGTACCTACTTACTGCTACAGTAGGTAGGTGAACAGGGACCAAGGGGGCTAGGAAGAGTGTCCAAACAACTTGCCTGTGTGATGTAGTCGTGGCCAGAATTAGGTTAGGATACAGACACATCTGGCTAGTTAGTAACGCTGTACCCATACCGGAACACTCAGCATGTAAACTTGGTGATACACCTTTAAAGCACTATATTATTGAATGGGACACTGTCAAAGACTTCAGGCCACCTCACTTATTGTATCTTGAACTATGTCATTACTTCATTGAGGACATTACATTCTTGCTCTTTATCCCAAATTGGCTAGCCCACACTGGTAAATGTGTACTGTACTGTCAATGAATCTGATGTATTTCTTTGTGTATGAACCTGACTGAAAATAAGGTCGCCTCCCTGGCTGCTGCTGCTTCTGCTGCTTCTGCGCGCCCTTCTAAGTCCCGTTTAAGTCCCCCACCCCAGGCCCCCACAACCGCCCTTCACATCTACACCATTCTAAAACAATTTCACTCAATTTCCACAGAGTGTTATCCTGCAAAACGTTGATGTCGTATATTTCTCTCTTTAAGTGATATCCTGTGGCTCCGAAAGGAGCCTGTTTGGTTAGGTTGTCTTGTGTGAACGAACCTTGGGTTCTTATTTCTTCTCTGTCTTCTTGGGGAGGAGCACAGCTTGGATGTTAGGAAGGACACCCCCTTGGGCAATGGTGACTCCAGATAGGAGCTTGTTCAGCTCCTCGTCATTGCGAATGGCAAGCTGAAGATGACGCGGGATAATGCGGGTCTTCTTGTTGTCGCGGGCGGCGTTACCGGCCAGCTCGAGCACTTCTGCTGCCAGGTACTCCATGACGGCTGCAAGGTACACAGGGGCACCTGCACCAACACGCTCAGCATAGTTGCCTTTACGCAAGAGACGGTGGATCCTACCCACGGGGAACTGGAGTCCGGCCCTGCTAGAACGGGACTTTGACTTGCCCTTCACCTTGCCTCCCTTGCCGCGTCCTGACATGTTGCTGCTGCTGCTTTTCGTGATAGGAGTTAAATTTCCGCCCGCCACCTTGGTCTTTTATACCAAGCTCAGGATCAGGCCAGGTGGCCGTCTCGCGGACCCAACCAATGTAAGAGAGCCGTAGCTGCAGCCAGTCTGATCCTGAGCGGCCCGCTCGGTATATAAGGAAAAGTTAGTCGGGCCAGTTTTCAATTCTCTCGCTCCGCGCCACGAGTAACTGTGCCGCCATGCCTCCCAAAACTTCCGGAAAGGCTGCCAAGAAGGCTGGAAAGGCCCAGAAGGCCATTGCCAAGGGTGACAAGAAGAAGAAGCGCAGGAGGAAGGAAAGCTACAGCATCTACATCTACAAGGTACTGAAGCAAGTGCACCCCGACACAGGAGTCTCCTCCAAAGCTATGTCCATCATGAACTCTTTCGTGAACGACATCTTCGAGCGCATCGCTGCCGAGGCTTCCCGCCTGGCGCACTACAACAAACGCTCCACCATTACAAGTCGGGAAATCCAGACAGCTGTCCGACTCTTGCTGCCCGGTGAACTGGCCAAGCATGCCGTGTCTGAGGGCACCAAGGCTGTCACCAAGTACACCTCTTCCAAGTAAGAGGTTACTTGTGCACAACAAACACGCCATCCCACTACTACAACTTAATCGGCTCCATCGGAGCCACAGTTACATGTTAAAGAGACAGTTACCGACAGTGATATATTGAGAGGGAAATAAAAAAAATAAAATTATAATAATCTGCATTCTCTATTGGCGTAGAAACAGGACTAAATCGAAACATAATAAATAAATAAATAAATTCTGCGTGGAGTACTTTTACACCCACTGCAAAGTGACATACATGGAGTGTGTTTGGGCTTCATTTCTTGTTTGCAGCATGCCTATTTCATGTAAAAAAAATTTTTATTTTATTTTATTGTATGTTCTTTTATTTTATTTATTTCTTTACTTACTTATTCTTTATATATTTATTTGTTACTAGCTCTTGTTTGTTGCACCCACCCACCTCCCGAATTGATGACCTACTATACAATTCGTACCTCCACGAATGTTACCAACTTACCGTTAGGCGATTTGGGTAACCGAAATTAACGCTCTCCGACCACCAACCATTTCGATTGTCATGAAAATTATCTTCAGAACAGTTCTTTGGCCCTGAGAAGGGCCGAGTTATAGATGTCTGGTAGGTTTTGTTGTGCTTTTTGTTTTTCCCCAAGGAAGAGGACTTAAGCACGCTCTCCGCGGATGCGCCGGGCCAGCTGGATGTCCTTGGGCATGATGGTAACGCGCTTGGCGTGAATGGCACACAGGTTGGTGTCCTCGAAAAGACCCACCAGGTAAGCCTCAGAGGCTTCCTGCAGAGCCATGACGGCAGACGACTGGAAGCGCAGGTCAGTCTTGAAATCCTGGGCGATCTCCCGCACCAGGCGCTGGAAGGGCAGCTTCCTGATGAGTAGCTCTGTGCTCTTCTGGTAACGACGGATCTCACGAAGGGCGACGGTTCCGGGCCTGTAACGATGGGGCTTCTTGACACCACCGGTGGCTGGGGCGGACTTGCGAGCTGCCTTGGTGGCAAGCTGCTTCCGTGGAGCCTTGCCTCCAGTGGACTTGCGGGCAGTCTGTTTAGTACGGGCCATCTCGACGACGAAATAGTCAATACGGGCGGCCCGGTTGTTGTTGTTGTATAGATTGTCGGACCGTAGTCCGACACGGGCCTTTGCCTATAGGCGGCCCGTTTGGTGGTTCCGGCTGGAGCTCCAGGAGCAGCCAGACCGGATTGGGATTGGAGGTGGTCCCACCTGCAGATTGGAGGGATACTGCAGGTTGCAAGTGTGAGCGGACCCCCGATCAGTGGACGCTTACCACCGGCCCCCACTCTTGGACGTGGTCAGCCTCGGAGTGGCGCGCCCCCCGAACTGGGGTCCGCACTTGCTGGGAGAGGATGCTTTCTAAGCTATCTGGGTGGTGGGTATCGTGTGATGACCCGGAGTAGGTGGTGAATGTGGTCTGTGTGGGCCTTTCGGGTTAGAGTGGCCGCTGGTGTTGTGTGTGTTTCTTGGGAGATTTGAGTTCTGTCTCGGAGGCTTTGTGTGACCTCGCAATCGAGGAGATAGTGTTCAAGTGGGTTGGCTGCTGGCTCCTGACAGTAGGTGCATTCCATGACGTCGTTTCCGATCATCTGCCAGGAGCACTTGTACCCTAGTCGTAGTCGGTGAAGGCTGACTTGGGTTTGTCTTGGAGTTTTCTTGTCTGCGAAAGGTGGTTCCCCTTTTGTGGCCGCCAGGTACCATTTGGCTGATTGGGAACCAGCGTTGAGTGCGTGAAGGAAGCTCTTTTTGATGTGGAGCTTGGTAGTCTTTCTGAGGTGATTCTTGATCTGTTGCACACTTGCTGGAACTTGGATGTGTACGCTACTAGAGCGTGTAGCTGCCTTGGCTGCTTCGTCTGCCACGTCGTTTCCTCCGATCCCTACATGACTGGGAATCCAGTGTAAGACGACTGGTCGGTTTTGGCTTTGGAATTCCTGTAGCTGTGCGAGGATCGAGGTGATGATGTGGACGTTGTCTCTTGGTTGACTGTGTTGCAGCGCCTGCATGGCCGATTTCGAGTCCGTGTGAATTATGACGGACTTGTTGTGTTGTGTTGCAGCGTGTTGTAGGGCCTTTGAGATTGCTACCAGTTCTGTTTGTAGGGTGGAGCAGTCGTTGGAAAGTCTCCATTGGAGGGTCTGACCTTGGGTGTAGAAGGCCGCTCCGGATCTGTGATGTTTTGGGTCCACCGAGCCGTCTGTGAAGTATGATGCTGCATCAGCCGGTGTCTCGGTGGCTATGGCTTGGAGAGATATTTTTTTGAGGTCCTCCTTCTGGAGGTTGGCTTTACTGTCGCCGAGGTCGGTGAATTTGAGTGTGGCTGGTGGAGGGCTCCATGGTGGAGGAACAGTGTAACCATTGTCTCGTGTGTCTTGGTTGTTCTTGACGAGTGTTTCTGCTTGCAGGTGTCGGATGACCTCGCTTGCCTCGTGCGACCAGGTGGCCCCTCGCACTCTGTGGTCGAGGTGGAGGGAGGCACTGATTCGAATCTTGGCAACTGTGGGCTTGTCTGCTCTACAGATTTTGGCGAGGAGACCGGCTGTCACCTGCTTGACTCGTACTGCCAGGGGTGGTAGCTCGGTTTCCATTTGCAGATTGCAAATTCTGGTCCACATGGGTGCTCCGAGCATGGTCCTGAGAGCATTGTTTTGAATGACTTCTAGCTTAGCTATTTGGTCTTCTCTCAGTCCAATGAGTGCTGGAGCACTGTAATCTACCAGCGATCTGATGGCGGCTGTGTAGTAGGCTTTGAGCACATGAAGGTTTGCTCCTGCGGATTTGCTGGTGAGCGACCTCATTATATTGTGTCTGCTCTTCGTCCTGTGCCTGAGATACTCGAGTTGCGGCTTGAAGGTGAGTTTCTGGTCAAACCAGATTCCAAGACACTGGTGGGCGTTGGTCCAGACTACCGGCGTGTTTTGTATGGAGAGCGTCTTGTCTGGTGTGTCTGTGCAGATGGCCATCGCTTTCGACTTGGCTGGATTTATCTTGAGTCCAAGTCTGTTGCACTCCTCTTCTATAAGTTGGAGTGCGTGTTGCGTGTTGGCTAGTCTGTTCGATCCTCTTACTATAAGCTGTAAGTCGTCTGCATAGCATAGGAGCTTGGCTGTTTGTCTGAAAGGAAGTTTGACTAGATTTTCCATCAGGACATTGAACAGCATTGGACTGAGGATGCCTCCTTGTGGGGTTCCGTTTTCATGGACCCTGTAGCTTGAGGTTGCTCCCTGAAAGCGTACTCGTGCTTCTCTCTGTGTGAGGTAGTTCTGGATCCACCCCAGCAACCTTCCTTTGACGCCTTTTTTAGCGAGCGTAGTTGTAATGGCCAAAGGATTTGCTAGTTCGAAGGCTTTCTCCAGGTCGAGGAAGACCACCAGAGCTGGTTTGTTGTCCACTGTGCTGAGTATCTCAGCGATGTTGTTGCCTGTGCCGGTGTTCTCGGTGTAAGCAAAGATGTGAGGGTGTGGGCTGCCTACTTTCCACTTGAGTCGGTTGAGAGCCATTCTTTCTCCGGTCTTCGCTATGCAGCTGAGAAGGGAGATGGGCCTCGGCTTGTCTGGTTCTCTGGGCTTCGGAATGGGCTGTATATCTGCCTTCTTCCATTCCGGTGGGAGTCTTTGTGCTGTCCACGAAGCATTGATGGCTTGCAGCAGAGCCTCGTGTCCGGCTGTACCGGCATGAGAGAGCATGGAGTAGGTTATCCTGTCGGCCCCTGGAGCTGTATCCTTGCTTCGGTTTAGCGACTTCTGGAGTTCTTGCTGGTTGAATGGTCTGTCAGTGTCATCTTCACTGTTGCAGGCCTCTTGGATCATCTGGAGTCTGACCTGTCGCAGACGCCGTTGTGTCTCCTCCGCCTGTCTCGGGAGGTTCTTCGTTGCTGCTCGGTCAGAGAACAGTTTTGCAAGTCTCTCGGCTTCCTCTTCTGGGTTGGGATGAGTTGGTGGTGGTGGTGTTGCCTTCCCAGATGCCCTTCGGATCTGGGCCCACATCTTGCCAAGGGTGGTGTGCTCGTTCAGTTCGGGGCACCACTTGAGCCAGCTTGCGTTTTTAATTTCTTCCTTCTCTTCCCTGGTATCCTTGACTATGACTTGCAGGAGATGTCTGTTTGTTGCCGTGGGATGTCTCCTGTAGTTTCTTCGGGCCATGTTCACTCTGTGGTTGAGTTCTTT
>NW_024720041.1:5000-7500 GCF_018991925.1 Homarus americanus
GTTTGCGGGTTTAATGGGAGGTGGTTAAGGGTTTAATGGGGTGTGGGTTTATGGGGTTTATGGGTGTTGTTTTACGGTTTAATGGGGATGTGCTCAGGGTTTAATGGGGGTGTGGTTTATGGGGCTTAATGGGGTGTGGCTTTAGGGGTTTAATGGGGTGTGGTTTATGGGTTTAATGGGATGTGGTTTACGGGGTTAATGGGTTTCAGGGTTTAATGGGGTGTGGTTTATGGGGTTTAATGGGGGTGGTTTAAGGGTTTAATGGGGTGTGGTTTAAGGGTTTAATGGGGGTGTGGTTGCTGGGTTTAATGGGGTGGGTTTAATGGGTTTAATGTGGGTAGGAGTGGCTATATGAGGATATTCAGGTAAGAGGTTATTCGGGTAGTAAGTGGATGTGAGTGGATATTCGCAGTAAGTGGATGTGAGAGTGGATATTCAGGTAGTAAGAGGTTATCCGAGTAGTAAGTGGATGTGAGTGGATATTCGGGTAGTAAGTGGATGTATAGTTAAGGTGTGGGTGTTTACTTACGGTCTCTCATTCAACTTCCAGATAATTTTTGCAGGTAAAAGAATTATTCTGTCTTACCTGAGTCTTCCTGTTGTCTTTCTCTGCTTTTATTATAGTTCTACCTCCTCTACCAATTTCTTTAGTGTTTTCCCGTTTTTATTGGTTTATTCCGCTTTTATTGTTTTTTTTCCGTTTTCTTTTTATTGTTTCTTCCCGTTTTCTTTAAAAAATTCTTTATTATTTCTTCTCATTTCTTTGTTTTCTTCCCATTTCTTCATTATTTCTTTAGGTTATTTTTGTTATTTGATTTTTTGGTTTTTATTTTATTTACATATATAATTTTTTGGGGGTAATTTTTGCTTTTATTTATTTTGTTTTTATTTCTTGTAATTTTTTGTATTTTCTATTTATTTTTTAATCTTATGTCATTCACGGTTTTGTTATTTTCTTATTTTCTTTTTTTCTATTTCTTAATAATAATCTTTGTTACTTTGTTTCATATTTTATTGTTTATTTTATTTTTACATATTTTTCTTTTCTTATTATTTCTTTATTTTCTTTATTATTATTATCATTATTATTATTATTATTGATTGTTCTTTTTTATTTTTATTAGTCTTTTATTCGTCTTTTTTCTCCTTTTATATATATTTTTTTATTTTTATTTTATTATTTTATTAATTATTATTAATCTTTATTTATTGTATTTCATTTCAATAGTTACAACACATATTTATTGCATATATTTTCTGCATATTTATATTTCCTTTAATAAAATAAAACTGTGGATTTATTTTGTTTTATTTTAATATAATTTACATAAACAAAAGACAAAGTATATAATTATAGGTTGAAGTAATTATACATATTGTACCTCGAGACCTGAGTATAATTTGGAGTATAATTGATAATTGTATTATTTGTTAAGGTGTAGTTATTATGGTGATTAGATGTGATAATAACTACTACTACTACTACACTACCACCACTACTACCACTACTACCACTACTAACTATCATCACCATTATTACCATTCTACCACCACCACCACCACCACCACTCACCCACCACCCACCACCACCAATACTACCACCACCACCACCTCACAAATTACCACCATCTACCACCACCAACCCCAACACCACCACCACCACCACCACCACCACCACCATACCACCACACCACCACCACCACCACTACCACCACCACCACCACTACCACCACCACCACTACCACCATCCACCACCACCACACAGAAGACAATATCAAATACCAAACATCAAACGACCCATCTCTCACATAACCAGTAATTACCGCTGTCATATATATTTCATAATATATAAAGTATATGAGTAATGAGTATGCCCAAGGGTATATTTTATAGCTAATTAATATGTCAAGCTGTGGAGTATGTTTTTGTGAACGATTATTATTAATATGTGAGGGTGGGGGGGGGGTGTGTGTGGGGGTGTGTGTTTGTGTGTATGTGTGTTTGTGTGTATGTGTGTCTGTGTGGGGGGTGTGTGTTTGTGTGTATGTGTGTTGTGTGTATGTGTGTTTGTGTGTAACTATAGATAAAACCCGATATAAATACAATAGGAAGATAGGAACACATAACCCCAAATATATATATAAAAAATAAATATTTGTAACTTAACTAATATTTCAGGCTATACTATACAGAATGCTTTAGTGGATAGATAGATATATGAAGCTATAGGATACTGAAGTGTATTTATATAAGATAAAATATTGATCTATCTGCAGGTGCTTTATACATTGACCTTTGTGATGGATATTTTTCAGTATAAAAATTATGTCCACAAGTTTTAATAGTTTGGGCATTAAATATGGAGGAGAGGGTTAGGTGGTGCTGGTGGACACATGGATTGATGCCTTTGATAGAGGCATTGATTGATGGATTGGCTCATGTCACGAATTTACAACACCTATTGATATTAATAATGATACTACTACAATAACTACTACTA
>NW_024720041.1:22500-27500 GCF_018991925.1 Homarus americanus
ATCTACCAGTACTACCATCTACTTGTACTACCATCTCTACCATACTACCACCATCTACTTGTACTACCATCACTTGTACACTACCATCTACTTGTACTACCACCATCTACCCACTACCATCTACTTGTACTACCACCATCTACTTGTACTACCATCTACTTGTACTACCACCATCTACAGTACTACCACCATCTACCAGTACTACCACCATCTACCAGTACACCTACCATCTACCAGTACTCTACCATCTACAGTACTACCACCATCTACCAGTACTACCACCATCTCTACTTGTACTACCACCATCTGATACTACCATCTACCAGTACTACCACCATCTGCTTGTACCACCATCTATGCTACCACCATCTACTTGTACTACCAGTACTACCATCTGCACTACTACCATCTACCAGTACTACCATCTAGTACTACCATCTACTTGTACTACCACCATCTACTTGTACTACCATCTACTTGTACCACCATCTACCAGTACTATACCATCTACTCAGTACCACCACCATCTACCGTACTACCATCTACCAGTACTACCATCATCTCTTGTACTACCATCATCTACTTACTACTACCACCATCTACCAGTACTACCACCATCTACCAGTACTACCACCATCTACCAGTACTACACCATCTACCAGTACTACCATCATCACCTTGTACTACCACCATCTACCAGTACTACCACCATCTACCAGTACTACCATCTACCAGTACTACCATCCCCAGTACTACCACCATCTAGCATGCTACCATCTGATACCATCTACCAGTACTACCACCATCTCTTGTACTACCATCTCTTACTACCACCATCTCTTGTACTACCACCATCTACCAGTACTACCATCTCAGTACCACCATCTACCAGTACTACCCATCTACCAGTACTACCATCATCTCTTGTACTACCATCTACCAAACTACCACCACCATCTACCAGTACCACCATTACCATATTCATTTATTTGTATTTATAATTGTCTTATTATTATTATTATTATTATTATTATTGTATCATTACAGTGTGTATGTACATGTATGTATGTATGTATGTATATATATGTATGTATGTATGTATGTATGTATGTAAAGTGTGTCTGTATGTGTGTTTGTGTGTTTGTATGTCTAATTAGTAGTATTCATTATTGTTCATGTTTTGTGTTTTAGAGTCCCTTGATGTTTGTGTTCATAAGTCCCTTGATGTTTTGTTTATAAAGACCTTGATGTTTGTGTTTTCCTGCGTCCCTTGATGTTTACTTGAGTCCCTTGATGTTTGTGTTCGCCACGGTCCCACTGATGTTTTGCGTTATAGAGTCCTTGATGTTTGTGTTCACTGGGGTCCCTTGATGTTTGCATTTATAGGAGACCCTTGATGTTTGTGTTTATAGGATCTCCCTTGATGTTTGGCCATTTGCCAAGGTCCCTTGATGTTTGTGTTCATAGAGTCCTTGATGTTTGTGTTCATAGAGTCCCTTGATGTTTGTGTTTATATAGGGGAGTCCCTTGATGTTTGTGTTTATAGAGTCCCCTTGATGTTTCTGTTTATAAGATTCCTTGATGTTTGTGTTTTATAAGTTCATGATGTTGTGTTTATAAGTCCTTGATGTTTGTGTTTATAGAGTCCCTTGATGTTTGTGTTGTTTTATAGGTTCATGATGTTTGTGTTTATAGAGTCCTTGAATATTTAGTCCTTGATGTTTGTGTTTATACAGTCCCTTGATGTTTGTGTTTCAGTCCCTTGATGTTTGTGTTTTATAGAGTCCTTCATGTTTGTGTTTATAGAGTTCCTTGGATGTTTGTGTTTATAGGTCCTTGATGTTTGTGTTTATAAGTCCCTTGATGTTTGTGTTTATAGGAGTCCTTGATGTTTGTGTTTGCTATAAAGTCCGCCAAATGTTTGTGTTACTAGAGTCCCTTCATGTTTGTGTTTATAGAGTCCCTTGATGTTTGTGTTTATAAGTCCTTGATATTTGTGTTTTATAAAATTCCTGCGATGATGTTTTGTGTTATAGAGTCCCTTGAATGTTTGTGTTTATAAGTCCTTGATGTTGTGTTTTATAGAGTTCCTTGATGTTTGTGTTTATAGAGTCCACTTGATGTTTGTGTTTATAGAGTCCTTGATGTTTGTGTTTTATAGAAGTCCTTGTTTGTGTTATAGAAGTCCTTCATGTTTTGTGTTTATAGAGTCCCCTTGATGTTTTGTGTTTATGGGGCCACTTGATGTTTTGTGTTTATAGAGTCCTTGATGTGTTTGTGTTTATAGAGTCCCTTGATGTTTGTGTTATAGAGTCATGATGTTTTGTGTTATAGAGGTCCCTTGATGTTTGTGTTTATAGAGTCCTTGATGTTTGTGTTTATAGAGTTCCTTGATGTTTGTGTTTTATAGAGTCCCACTTGATGTTTGTGTTTATAGAAGTCCCTTGATGTTTTTGTGTTTTATAAGTCCTTGTTGATGTTTGTGTTTATAGGAATCCATGATGTTTGTGTTTATGAAGTCCCTTGATGTTTGTGTTTATAGGGGATTCCTTGATGTTTGCGTTTATAGAGTTCCTTGATGTTTTGTGTTTATAGGAGGTCCTTGATGTTTGTGTTTTATAGAGTCTCTTGATGTTTGTGTTTATAGAGTTCTATACTTGGACCTGTACATGTGCCTGTAAACAACTCTCTCTCTCTCCTCTCTCTCTCTCTCTCTCTCTCTCTCTCTCTCTCTCTCTCTCTCTCTCTCTCTCTCTCTCCTCTCCACCCAGCCCCAGAAACTCCTCCTCACCCCTCACCCCTCCCCTCACGTCTCCCCCTCACCCCGTGTTGACACAGTGACTTCAGGGGGTGTAGGGGCAGAGGAGGAAATATTATTGGAAGATGAGAGGCCTGAAGGTGATAAGGCATGAAGTGAGGGGGGGAGGGGAGGTTGGAATGGTTGGGAGGTAGGAGTGGGGGAGGAGAATGAGAGTGAGAGGAGGAAGTAGGGACGTGCACTTGAATAACTAGGGTCACGTACACGGTGGAACTGTATAATATATATACAGCTTAACGACCCGCTCTGTTGAACTATCGCTGTGGTAATTGTCTGTCTGTCCCGTCCATCAAATCCGTCGATTTCGTGAGGCAGGTCAAACCTTGAAGCATTCAGGGGGTCATTAGTGTCCCTTCTTGGTTGATAGGGCTTGTTTTTGACCTGTGTGTGCCGTGTGTGTGTGTGTGTGTGTGTGTGTGTGTGTGTAGTAGTGGTAGTAGTGGTAAGTAGTAGTAGTAGTAGTAGTAGAGCCATCCATACTGGTACAATGTCAACGACCGTACCATCAGCTGTTCACCATCACAGCCCCAGCACAACTATTATCACACGTCTGGCTTCTAATCCTCTCATAATACCATTTTATACCGTAATTAATTCATTATTTAATCTTTATAATTAATTATCTTAGGTATTTCTAAATTAAAATTATATGTTTGTGATTAAATATATAAATCTAGTCACTCATAAAAAATACGTTCAAGATAGATTAAAAAAAAAATGTAAAAAATCAATAATAAAAATTAAATCATGCAAAAATAAAATATATATTAGTTTTAAAAAGTATTATAATATTATATATACTTAAATTAAATACAAAATACGTAAAGTTTATATAAAAGAAAAATTTGAAAAAGTATAAAATTAAATTGTAGCAAAATATACAAAACAAACCCAAAACTACTATAAAAGTATATAATAGAGGCAAAAATGGCATAAAGGCATATAATAGAGGCAAGTAACATAAAGTATATAATAGAGGCAAAAAGTAGCATAAGTATACATAATAGAGGCAAAAGTAGCATAAGTATGCATAATGGGGGCAAAAAGTGGCATAAGTATGCATAATGGGGGGCCAGGCTGGCATAAGGGTATGCATAATAGAGGCCAGAGAAGTAGCATAAGGTATGCATAATAGGGGTAAAGTGGCATAAAGTGCATATTGGAGATTAAAGGTAATAAGTATATACATAATAGAGGGGGCCAAAAGAAATTAGCAAAATTATACATAATGGGGGCCAAAAGTAAGCATAAGTATGCATAATGGGGCAAAAAGTGGCATAAAAATTATATAATGGGGCAAAGTGGCATAAAAGTATGCATAATAAGGGGGGCAAAAGTGGCATAAAAGTATACATAATAGGGCAGAAAGTAGCATAGAGTATACATAATAGGGGGTAAAAGTAGCATAAAGTACACATATTAGAGGTAAAAAGTAGCATAAGATATACATAATAAGAACAAAAAGTATAAGTATACATAATAGAGGCAAAAGTAGCATAATAGTACACATATTAGAGGTAAAAAAGTAGCATAACAGTATACATAATAGAGGCAAAAAGTAGCATAAAAGTACACATATTAGAGGTAAAAAAGTAGCATAACAGTATACATAATAGAGGCAAAAGTAGCATAAAAGTATACATAATAGAGGCAGAAAGTAGCATAGAGTATACATAATGGAGGTAAAAGTAGCATAAAGTACACATATTAGAGGTAAAAAGTAGCATAAAAGTATACATAATAGAGGCAAAAATAGCATAAAAGTATACATAATAGGCAAAAAGTAGCATAATAGTCACATATTAGAATTAAAAAGTAGCATAACAGTATACATAATAGAGGCAAAAAGTAGCATAATAGTACACATATTGAAATTAAAAGTAGCATAACAGTATACATAATAGACAAAAAGTAGCATAATAGTGCACATATTAAGTAAAAGTAGCATAACAATTATATAATGAGGGCAAAAAGTAGCATAAAAGTATACATAATAGAAAAGTAGCATAAGGTATACATAATAGATTAAAAAGTAGCATAAAAGTACACATATTAAATTAAGTGGCATAAAAGTATACATAATGAGGCAAGTAGCATAAAAGTATAGCATAATGGGGCAAAGTAGCATAATGGTACACATATTAAGTTAAAAGTGGCATAACAGTATACATAATAGAAAAGT
>NW_024720041.1:30000-32358 GCF_018991925.1 Homarus americanus
TGGCAATACTCATATAAGGACAGTAAACACAGTCGCACCATCAGCTGGTCAGGATCACAGCCTGACTGTCGACTCACAAAAACCTAACACTGAAAACCCTTCACAAACGAGCCATTAAAACAAGATCATTAAGTTTGGAATGAGGGATGGGAGTGGTGGGGTGAGGGTAGAGGTAGAATGGTGGGTGGGAAGGTGTGAGGTGAGATATGGGGTGAGGGTAAGGAATGGTGGGAGAGAGGTAGAAGAGGGGTGGGAGAGTGGGGAGGGGTAGAATGAGGGTATTGTAGAATGGTGGGTCAGGGAGTGGTGGGAGGTAGGAATGGTGGGGTGAGGGGTGGGGGTAGATGAGGGGTGAGGATAGGAATGAGGGTGGGGTGGGTGGGAGGTAGGAATGGGGGGAGAGGGTAGATGGGGGGTGGGGTAGAGATGAGGGGGAGGGGTAGATGAGGTGGGAGTGGTGGGGTGAGGGGTGGGAATGAGGGTGGGGTGAATGGTGAGGGTGGGAATGGGGGTAGAGGGTGAATGAGGGGTAGAGGTGGGGAATGAGAGACAGAGGTAGGAATGAGGTGGGAATGGGGGTGAGGGTGGGAATGGGGGGTGGGAGTGGTGGGGTGAGAATTTAAGAATGAGGTGGGGTAGGAATGAGGGTAGAGGTAGGAATGAGGGGTGGGGTAGAATGAGGGGTGAGGGTAGGAATGGGGGTAGAGGTAGGAATGGTGGGGTGAGGGGTAGAATGAGGGTGAGGGTGGGAATGGGCAGAGGTAGGAAATTTGGGTCAGGGTAGAATGGGGGAGAGGGGAATGGGGGTGAGGGCAGGAATGGGGTAGAGGGTAGAATGGTGGGGATGGTAGAGAGAAAAGGAGGAAAAGGGAGGAGGAATGAGGAAGAAGACAAGGACAGAGGGAAGGAATGGTAGGAATGAAAGGTAATGAGGATAAAAATGAGGGGGGTATGAGTGAGGAGAAGGAAGAGGAGGAGGGAGGATAAGACTGAGAGGGGAAGAAAGACATACAGAGCTTGAGACAGAGCCATTTTCCTCCTCTCCTCCTCCTCCCCACTCACCTCCTCCCTCCCTCTCTCCCTTCCCCACTCTCCCCCCCCCCCCCCCCCCCCCCCCCCCCCCTCCACCTCATAAGCTGTCTAATAAGACAAACAGGGCAGGCTTCACCTTAATCCCGCCCGATTTTTACACGTCACCCATGGGGGTGAACGAAATCGAACAGGTCCCGAGTGAACGGAGGCTTACTGTAGTTTGGTGAGCCGTTTTGTTCTCACCAGTTCAGCGATGGCTGTTAATGTTTGTTTGTGTGGTCCTAACAAAAAAAACCCCTTGGCCGTTAATGGTTGTTTGTGTGGTCCTATTGGCTGTTATTTGTTGTTTGTGTGGTCCTATTGGCTGTTACTGTTTGTTTGTGGGTCTACTGGCTGTTAACGTTTGTTTGTGTGGTCTATTGGCTGTTAATGGTTGTTTGTGTAGTCCTATTGGCTTTCAACGGTTGTTTATTGTGGTCCTATTGGCATTAACCACTTTAATGGTTGTTTGTGTGGTCCTGGCAAACCATGGCTGTTAATGGTTGTTTGTGTGTTCCCATTAGTATTAATGGTTGTTTCAGTGGTCTACTGGCTGTTAATGGTTGTTTATAGCTAGTCCCTATTAGCTGTTAATAGTTGTTTGTGTGGTCCATTGCTGACTGTGGTTGCTTCATTGGTCCTATTGGCTGTTAATGGTTGCCAGTAGTCCTATTGGCTGTTAATGGTTGTTTGTGTGGTCCTATTGTGTTAATAGTTTGTTGTGTGGTTCTATTAGCTGTTAATGGTTGTTTTGTGTGGTCCTAGTGGCTGTTAATGGTTGTTTGTGTGGTCTATTGGCTGTTAATAGATTTGTTTGTGTGGTCCTATTGGCTGTTAATGGTTTGTTGTGTGTGGTCCTATTGGCTGTTAATGGTTGTTTGTATTGGTCCTATTGGCTGTTAATGGTTGTTTGTGTGGTCTATTGGCTGTTAATGGTTGTTTGTGTGGTCTATTGGCTGTTAATAGTTGTTTGTGTGTTTGGTCCTATTGGCTGTTAATAGTTTGTTTGTGTGGTCCTATTAACAGTAATGGTTGTTGTTTGTGTGGTCTATTGGCTGTTAATGGTTGTTTATTATTGGTCCTATTGGCTGTTAATGGTTGTTTGTGTGGTCCTAGTGGCTGTTAATGGTTGTTTGTGGTCCTAGTGGCTGTTAGCTGGTTGTTTTGTGTGGTCTATTGGCTGTTAATGGTTGTTTGTGTGGTCCTATTGGCTGTTAATGGTTGTTTGTGTTGTGGTCTAGTGGCTGTTAATAGTTTGTTTGTGTGGTCAGCTTAATGCATACTTCT
>NW_024720042.1:0-2725 GCF_018991925.1 Homarus americanus
TTTCTCCAAACGACCCTACGACTAGCTACATTTCCATTTTCACCTTCCCTGTTAATTTGACCGTGTGTGCCTGTGCAATTTGAAGATGTGACTATCGTGTGTTTTTTCTCAGCTGAGAAAAGATGCCCTGCCCCCTCCTCAAAAGTTACAGCTGATTGGCTGTTGCAAACCTGTCCGATTTTGTCCTGAAGTAATGATGTATTTCTGAATGAGTTTATTCACAATCGTTGGGATGACCTTTTCTGACGAGAAAGATATTTAGCTAAATTATATAAAGATACATACATTCATTATTTCAAACGTAAGCACGTAGGAAGTTTATCAGAAGTATTATACATAATTAACTGTTAATTTTTTTTTCATTTATTGGGCACCTCCCTACATCCTTGTGTAAGGTGAAGGGCAGAAGCGTGTACAGCGCCAAACAGGGAAGCATGCTAAGTTCATGCTTGCTTTATGTCTCATGAGTTAAGGGCGTAGAAGCCTGAAGAGTCAATGGTTTATGTCTAAGCAAGTTATTGTCCCTGAATACGAATTTGCAACTTTCGATTTACAGCAAGTACCTACTTTGCTGCTAAGTGAACAGGGACCAAGGGGGCTAGGAAGAGTGTCCAAACAACTTCCGCCGGCCCGGGAATCGAACCCGTGGCATCTTGCTTGCGAGGCAAGAACGGTACCGCTCTACCACCAGCACCCCCAACTATTAAAATCTGGTAGCAAATTCACACTTTCGAAAGATGCATTTAATTATTATTTTAATATATAATTATTTTTACCCACAATAAGGCATACTAAGACAATTACGTATCAGCAATACTACATTATGCAAAAACAATATTTTAAAAGATGAGAATCACATTGAAATATTACACGACCGTTAGCAGAGGCGGGAAAAATATGAAGTTGTTCGCAGTCTAAACTCTAAAAACATCATTGAAGGAAAAGCAGCTGATCATTTAACACCTATGAGCCTATATATATATATATATATATATATATATATTGTTATTGTTATTATTATTGTGTAATATTCTTTGAAATTTCAATTGCGATAATTTAAGTGAGAAATTAATTCATTAATTCAACCAGTTACAAATATAACAACATATATATATATATATATATATATATATCTTGATAAAATCACGGGAAAATGGAAACAACGAATTACCTTATATTACATAGAATTAATATATATATATATATATATATATATATATATATATATATATATATATATATATATATATATATATATATATTAATTATATGACTATAAATAACTATAATAATACACAGCTGAAGGTACTACTTTGTGTCATATATATCATACATATATATATATATATATATATATATATATATATATATATATATATATATATATACTCTATATATATGTATATATATATATATTATTCTGAAGTTGGAGTTTAGAATACTTATAGTTATACGTCTACCCAGATCCCAACAGGTAACAACAATAAAAAAACAAAGACAATCGGACTATAAAAGGGTAGACAAAGGATGCGAGTTTTCGTTGTATATAATAGAGTACCATAAATCCCTTAACAAAATATTCAGCTTATAAATTACCCTTAACCAAACTTAACCTAAACATTAACAGTATATACATATTAATACAACATAAACAATTTTGAAGCAAGTGGACGTGGGGGAGGTAATACAAGATACATGTACTTAAGTGAGGAGCTGAGATGGCTGACGAGTAAGGCTGAGTATTGTAGAAGACGGTAGGTAGTCACTGCACGTAGGTTTAGAGGATAGATGATCCTATGGTCACTTCCCAGAGCCAAGTGCTCTCTCCTCGAATTGGAGCTGACAAAGAAGACCGAGGAGGTGACGCAACAACCAGGATAGGGAGAAGGGAAACCTCGGAGTGGTAACTAAGACGAGTCATACTCGTGTCTCGTCCCTAGATGGCGTTGCTCGTGGTGGTGGGTAGGTAGATCAGGACAATAGATGGCGTGGTTCGTAGTGCGGGGTGGAGGGGTTCGTAACACCCCCCCCTCCAAAGACCTCCGTAGCGCTGGCGCGAAGGAGGTGATCAACTGGTGCGTCTGGAGAGTAGCTGCTGCATTTCCACTGGAGCTCGGGATAAGGAGTCTGCAATCAGGTTATCGACCCCCTTTATGTGCCGGACTTGTAGATTATAGGGCTGGGTGAGGAGAGCCCAGCGGAGGATTCGCTGGTTGGAGGTCTTGTTGGTTTGGATGAACGTCAGTGGGTTATGGTCGGTGAAGACTAGGGTTGTTTGTGGGCAAGACTGGAGGTAACATTCAAACTTCTTTATTGCCAACAAGAGAGCCAGGGCCTCCTTCTCTATGGTCGAGTAGTTGGTCTGATGTTTTTTCAACTTGGCGGAGTAGTATGCCACAGGGTGAAGGACATCAGTGGTTGGGTCGGGTTGTAGGAGCACAGCCCCAACTCCGACACCGCTAGCGTCGATTTGCAGATGGAAGGGCAAGGTGTAGTCAAGGGGGTGGACTACAGGCTTGGAGGCAAGGAAGGCTTTGAGGCGGTGGAAAGACTGGTCGCACCTCTGGTTCCAGATGTAAGGGACCGCAGAACTGGTAAGGTCTGTGAGGGGTCCGGCCACGCTGGAGAAGTTACTGCAGAACCGACGGTAGCAGCCGCACATCCACAGGAAGCGCAGGAGTTCCTTCCTCGTCCTTGGAGTGGGGAAGGACAAGATGGCTTTAAC
>NW_024720043.1:0-6553 GCF_018991925.1 Homarus americanus
GGGGACATTGTTATACTCGATCAGGGGACTTTGTTATACTCGATCAGGGGGCTTTGTTTTACTCGACCAGGAAACTTTGTTATACTCGATCAGGGGCCTATGATATAATCGTGCAGGGGACTTTGCTATACTCGATCAGGGGACTTTGTTCTTCTCGATCAGGGGACTTTGTTATACTCGATCAGGGGACTTTGTTATGCTCGATCAGTGGCCATTGTTATACTTGATCAGGGGCCTTTGTTATACCCGATCAGGGGACTTTGTTATACTCGATGAGGGGACTTTGTTATACTCTATGATGGGGCTTTGTTATACTCGATGAGGGGACTTTCTTATACTCGATCAGGGGACTCTGTAATACTCGATCAGGGGACTTTCTTATTCTCGATCAGGGGACTTTGTTATATTTGATAAGGGGACTTTGTTATACTGGATCATGGGACTTTGTTATACTCGATGAGGGGCCTTTGTTATACTCGATGAGGGGACTGTTATACTCGATCAGGGGACTTTGTTATACTCGATCAGTGGCCTTTGTTATACTCTTTTAGAGGCCTTTGTTATACTTTTTTAAAGGCCTTTGTTATACTCGAACAGGGGCCTTTGTTAAACTCGATCAAAGGCGTTTGTTATACTCGATTAGAGGACTTTGTTAAACTCGATGAGGAGACTTTGTTTTACTCGATCAGGGGAGTTTGTTATACTCGAACAGGGGACTTTGTTTTACTCGATCAAGGGGCTTTGTTATACTCGATCAGGGGATTTTGTTATACTTTATCAGGGGTCTTTGTTATCCTCGAGCAGGGGCCTGTGTTATACTCGATCAGGGGCCTTTGTTATAGTCGATCAGGGGACTTTCTTATACTCGACCAGGGGTCTTTGTTATACTTGATGAGGGGCCTTTGTTATACTTGATCAGGGGGCTTTGTTATACACGATCAGGGGACTTTGTTATTCTCGATCAGAGGGACTTTGTTATACTCGATCAGGGGGCCTTGTTATACTCGATCAGGGAACTTTGTTGTATACTCGATCAGGACTTATTATACTCGATCAGGGGCTTTTTGTTTTACTACGATGAGATGCTGTTATACTTGATGAGGGCCTTTGTTATAATCGTTTCAGGGGGACTTTGTTATATACTCGATCAGGGGACTTTGTTATATACTCGATCAGGACTTTGTTATACGATCAGGGACTTTCGGTATATTCGATGAGGGACTTTGTTTACTTTTCGATACATGGGACTTTGTTATATGCGATGAGGGCCTTTGTTATACTCGATGAGGGGACTCTGTTATACTCGATCAGGGGACTCTGTAATACTCGATCAAGGGACTTTGTTATACTCGACCAGGGGTCTTTGTTATACTTGACCAGAGGCTTTTGTTATAATTGATGAGGGGGCTTTGTTATACTCGATCAGTGGCCTTTGTTATATTCTTTTAGAGGCCTTTGTTTTTCTCTATTTGAGGACTTTGTTAAACACGATGAGGAGACTTTGTTATACTCGATCAGGGGACTTTGTTATACTCGATCAGGGGCCTTTGTTATACTCGATTAGGGGCCTTTGTTATACTCGATTAGTGGACTTTGTTATACTCGACCTGGGGTCTTTGGTATACTCGATCAGGGGCCTTTGTTATACTTGATGAGGGGGCTTTGTTATACTCGATCAGGGGCCTTTGTTATACTTGATGAGGGGGCTTTGTTATACTCGATCAGGGGACTGTGTTATTCTCGATCAGGGGGACTTTGTTATACTCGATCAGGGGACTTTGTTGTATACTCGATGAGGAACTTTATTTATATACTCGACCATGGGACTTTGTTGCCTTCTCGATGAGGGCCTCTGTTATAGATCAGGGGCCTTTATTTATATACTGATCAGGGGACTTTGTTGCTCTCGATCGGTGACTTTGTTTATACTCTATGAGGGGACTTTGTTATACTCGATCAGGGGACTTTGTTATACTCGATCAGGGGACTTTGTTATACTCAATCAGGGGACTTTGTTATATTCGATGAAGGGACTTTGTTATACTCTATCATGGGACTTTGTTATACTCGATGAGGGGCCTTTGTTATACTCGATGAGGGGACTCTGTTATACTCGATCTGGGGACTCTGTAATACTCGATCAGGGGACGTTGTTATACTCTTTTAGAGGCCTTTGTTATACTCTTATAGAGGCCTTTGTTATACTCGAACAGGGGCCTTTGTTAAACTCGATCAAAGGCCTTTGTTATTCTCGATTAGAGGACTTTGTTAATCTCGATGAGGAGACTTTGTTATACTCGATCAGGGGAGTTAATTATACTCGATCAGGGGACTTTCTTTCATTCGATCAGGGGACTTTGTTATACTCGATCAGGGGCCTTTGTTAACCTCGATCAGGGGCCTTTGTTATACTCAATCAGGGGACTTTGTTAAACTCGATCAGGGGTCTTTGTTATACTCAATCACGGGACTTTGTTATACTCGATCAGGGGACTTTGTTATATTCGATAAGGGGACTTTGTTATACTGGATCAAGATGCTATATACTCGATGAGGACACTTTGTTATACTCGATCAGGGGAGTTAGTTATACTCGATCAGGGAACTTTGTTTTACTCGATCAGGGGACTTTGTTTTACTCGATCAGGGGCCTTTGTTATACTCGATCAGGCGCCTTTCTTATACTCGACCAGGGGTCTTTGTTAAACTCGATCAGGGGCCTTTGTTATACTCAATCAGGGGACTTTGTTATACTCGATCAGGGGACGTTGTTATACTCGTTTAGGGGGCTTTGTTTTACTCGATCAAGATTCTTTGTTATACTCGATGAGGGGCCTTTGTTATAATCGTTCAGGGGACTTTGTTATACTCGATCAGGGGACTTTGTTATACTCGATCAGGGGACTTTGTTAAACTCGATCAGGGGACTTTGTTATATTCGATGAGGGGACTTTGTCATACTCTATCATGGGACTTTGTTATACTCGATGAGGGGCCTTTGTTATACTCAATCAGGGGACTTTGTTATACTTTATCAGGGGTCTTTGTTATCCTCGAGCAGGGGCCTGTGTTATACTCGATCAGGGGGCGCTGTTGCCAAGTCGATCCGGACTCTCGACCAGGGGGTCTTTGTTATATGATGAGGGCCTTTGTTATACCGCAGTCAGGAAACTGTTGTTATACACGATCCGGGGACTTTGTTATTCTCGATGGGACTTTGTTATACTCGATCAGGGGGCCTTGTTATACTCAGATAAGGGAACTTTATACTCGATCAAGGGGGACTGTTCTCTTTTCGATCAGGGGGCTTTGTTTTACTCGATGAGGATACTTTGTTATACTTGATGAGGGGCCTTTGTTATAATCGTTCAGGGGACTTTGTTATACTCGATCAGGGGACTTTGTTATACTCGATAAGGGGACTTTGTTATACACGATCAGGGGACTTTGTTATATTCGATGAGGGGACTTTGTTATACTCGATCATGGGACTTTGTTATACTCGATGAGGGGCCTTTGTTATACTCGATGAGGGGACTCTGTTATACTCGATCAGGGGACTCTGTAATACTCGATCAAGGGATTTTGTTATACTCGACCAGGGGTCTTTGTTATACTTGGCCAGAGGCTTTTGTTATAATTGATGAGGGGGCTTTGTTATACTCGATCAGTGGCCTTTGTTATATTGTTTTAGAGGCCTTTGTTTTTCTCTATTTGAGGCCTTTGTTATACTTGATGAGGGGGCTTTGTTATACTCGATCAGGGGGCTGTGTTATTCTCGATCAGGGCCTTTATTTTTCGATTGAGGGCCTTTTAATTGCCTCGATTAGTGGACTTTGTTATATACTCGACCTGGGTCTTTGGTGATTTTCGCTGATCAGGGCCTTTTGCTATACTTGATGAACTTTTGTTATACTCGATCGGGGCCTTTGTTATACTTGATGAGGGGGCTTTGTTGCCACTCGATGGGGACTGTATTTATTCTCGATCAGGGACTTTGTTATACCGATCAGGGGACTTTGTTATGCTCGATGAGGGAACTTGTTATATATTCGATGAGGACTTTGTTATACTCGACCATGGGACTTTGTTGCCCTTACTCGATGAGGGGCTCTGTATATACTCAGTCCAGGGCCTTTGTTATACCCGATCAGGGGACTTTGTTATACTCGATCAGGTGACTTTGTTATACTCTATGAGGGGGCTTTGTTATACTCGATGAGGGGACTTTGTTATACTCGATCAGGGGACTTTGATATACTCGATCAGGGGACTTTGTTATATTCGATGAGGGGACTTTGTTATACTCTATCATGGGACTTTGTTATACTGGATCATGGGACTTTGTTATACTCGATGAGGGGCCTTTGTTATACTCGATGAGGGGACTCTGTTATACTCGATCTGGGGACTCTGTAATACTCAATCAGGGGACGTTGTTATACTCGATCAGCGGCCTTTGTTATACTCTTTTAGAGGCCTTTGTTATACTCTTTTAGAGGCCTTTGTTATACTCGTACAGGGGCCTTTGTTAAACTCGATCAAAGGCCTTTGTTATTCTCGATTAGAGGACTTTGTTAATCTCGATGAGGAGACTTTGTTATACTCGATCAGGGGAGTTAGTTATACTCGATCAGGGGACTTTCTTTCATTCGATCAGGGGATTTTGTTATACTCGATCAGGGGCCTTTGTTAACCTCGATCAGGGGCCTTTGTTATACTCAATCAGGGGACTTTGTTAAACTCGATCAGGGGCCTTTGTTATACTCAATCAGGTGACTTTGTTATACTCGATCAGTGGACTTTGTTATATTCGATAAGGGGACTTTGTTATACTGGATCATGGGACTTTGTTATACTCGATGAGGGGCCTTTGTTATACTCGATGAGGGGACTCTGTTATACTCGATCAGGGGACTTTGTTATATACAATCAGGGGGCTTTGTTATACTCGATCAGGGGACTTTGTTATACTCGATCAGGTGCCTTTGTTATACTCGATCAGGGGCCTTTGATATATAGATCAGGCGCCATTGTTATTTATACTCGACCAGGGGTCTTTATTTATATATATCACGATCAGGGGCCTTTGTTATATACTTGATGGGGGCTTTGGTATACTCGATCAGGGACTTTGTTATTTATTCTCGGTGAGGTCTTTGTTATACTCGAATGGGGACTGTTATATGCGATCCAGAGACTTTGTTATATATACTCGATCAGGGGCCTTTGTTATACGTTCAGAGCGCCTTTGTTTCGTATTCGATCAGTGGCTTTTTGATATTTATGAGGGACTTTGTTATATACTCGATCAGGGCTTTTGTTAAGCTCGATCAGGGGCCTTTATATACTCAATCAGGGGACTTTGTTATACTTGATCAGGGGACTTTGTTATACTCGATCAGGGGGCTTTGTTTTACTCGACTAGGAAACTTTGTTATACTCGATGAGGGACATTTGTTATAATCGTTCAGGGGACTTTGTTATACTCGATCAGGGGACTTTGTTATACTCGATCAGGGGACTTTGTTATAATCGATCAGGGGACTTTGTTATATTCGATGAGGGGACTTTGTTATACTCTATCATGGGACTTTGTTATACTCGATGAGGGGCCTTTGTTATACTCGATGAGGGGACTCTGTTATACTCGATCTGGGGACTCTGTAATACTCGATCAGGGGACGTTGTTATACTCGATCAGCGGCCGTTGTTATACTCTTTTAGAGGCCTTTGTTATACTCTTTTAGAGGCCTTTGTTAAACTCGAACAGGGGCCTTTGTTAAACTCGATCAAAGGCCTTTGTTATATTCGATTAGAGGACTTTGTTAATCTCGATGAGGAGACTTTGTTATAATCGATCAGGGGAGTTAGTTATACTCGATCAGGGAACTTTGTTTTACTCGATCAGGGGACTTTGTTTTACTCGATCAGGCGCCTTTGTTATACTCGATCAGGCGCCTTTGTTATACTCGACCAGGGGTCTTTGTTTTACTCGATCAGGGGCCTTTGTTATACTCGATCAGGGGCCTTTGTTATACGTGTTCAGGGGCCTTTGTTAAACTCGATCAGGGGCCGCTGTTATACTCAATCAGGGGACTTTGTTATACTCGATCAGGGGACTTTGTTATAGTCGTTTAGGGGGCTTTGTTTTACTCGATCAGGAAACTTTGTTATAATCGATGAGGGGCCTTTGTTACACTCGATCAGGGGACTTTGTTATTTTCGATGAGGGAACTTTGTCATACTCTATCATGGGACTTTGTTATACTCGATGAGGGGCCTTTGTTATACTCGATTAGGGGCCTTTGTTTATAATCGTTCAGGGGACTTTCTTATACTCGATCAGGGGACTTTGTTATACTCGATCAGGGGACTTTGTTACACTCGATCAGGAGACTTTGTTATATTCGATGAGGGGACTTTGTTATACTCTATCATGGGACTTTGTTATACTCGATGAGGAGCCTTTGTTATACTCGATGAGGGGACTCTGTTATACTCGATCTGGGGACTCTGTAATACTCGATCAGGGGACGTTGTTATACTCGAT
>NW_024720044.1:0-7675 GCF_018991925.1 Homarus americanus
TCGAGGAAAACAAAGCCCCCTGATCGAGTATACCATAGTCCCCTGATCGAGTATAACAAAGTCCCTTGATCGAGTATAACAAAGGCCCCTCATCGAGTAAAACAAAGGCCCCCGGTAGAGTGTAACAAAACCTCCTGATCGAGTATAACAAAGTCCCCTAATTGAGTATAACACATCCCCTGATAGAGTATAACATATCCCCTGATCGTGTATAACAAAGTTCCCTGGTCGCGTATAGTAATATCCCCTGATCGAGTATAACAAAGCCCCCTGATCGAGTATAACAAAGTCCCCTGTTTGAGTATAACAAAGTTCCCTGATCGAGTATACCAAAGTCCCCTGATAGGGTAAAACAAAGTCCCCTGGTCGAGTATAACAAAGTCCCTTGATCGAGTAAAACAAAGCCCCCTGATCGAGTAAAACAAAGTCCCCCGATCGACTATAACAAAGTCCCCTGATTGAGTATAATAAAGCTCTCTGACCGAGTATAACAAAGTCCCCTGATCGAGTATATCAAACCCCCCTGGTCAAGTATAATAAAGGCCCTGATCGAGTATAACAAATTCTCATGATCGAGTATACCAAATTCCCCTTCTTCGATTATAACAAAAGCCCCTGATATAGTATAACAAATCCCTCTAATCGAGTATAACAAAGTCCCCTGATCGATTATAACAAAGGCCCCTAATCAAGTCTAACAAAGTCCTCTGATCGAGTATAGCAAAGGCCCTTCATCGAGTATAACAAATGCCCCACATCGAGTATAACAAAGTCACCTAATCGAATATAACAAAGCCCCCTGATCGCGTATAACAAAGCCACTGGTCGACCATAACAAAGGACCCTGGTCGAGTATAACAAAGTCCCCTGATCGAGTATAACAAAGCCCAATCGTCGAGTATAACAAAGTCCTCTCATCGAGTAAAACAAAGTCCCCTGATCGAGTATATCAAAGCCCCCTGATCGAGTATAACAAAGTCCCCTGGTCGAGTATAACAAAGTCCCCTGATCGAGTATAACAAAGTCCCCTGGTCGAGTATAAGAAAGGCCCCTGATGGAGGATAACAATGACCCTGATGGAGTATAACAAAGTCCCCTGATCGAGGAAAACAAAGCCCCCTGATCGAATATACCAAAGTCCATTGATCGAGAAAAACAAAGTCTCTTGATCGAGTATAACAAAGGCCCCTGATCGAGTAAAACAGAGGCCCCCGGTTGAGTGTAACAAAGCCTCCTGATCGAGTATAACAAAGTCCACTGATCGGGTATAACAAAGGCCCTTGATCGAGAATAATAAAGGCCCCTAATCGAGTTTAACAAAGTCCCTTGATCGAGTATAACAAAGCCCCCTGATCTAGTAAAACAAAGTCCCCCGAACGAGTATAACAAAGTCCTCTGATCGAATATAACAAAGTCCAATGGTCGTGTATAACAAAGTCCCCTGGTCGAGTATAACAAATTCCCCTGATCGAGTATAACAAAGTCCCCTGGTCGAGTATAACAAAGTCCTCTTATCGAGTATAACAAAGTCCCCTGGATGAGTATATCAATGGCCCTTGATTGAGTATAACAAAAGCCCCTCATCGAGAATATCAAAGGCTCCTCATCGAGTCTAACAAAGTCCCCTGATCGATTATGACAAAGGCCCTTGATCGATTATTACAAATGCCCTGATCGAGTATAACAAAGTCCCCTGGTCGAGTATAACAAAGTCCCCTGGTCGAGTATAACCAAGGCCCTTGATCGAGAATAACAATGTCCTCTGATCGAATATAACAAAGTCCCCTGGTCGAGTATAACAAAGTCCCCTGGTCGAGTATAACCAAGGCCCTCGATCGAGAATAACAAAGTCCTTTGATCGAATATAACAAAGTCCCCTTATCGAGCATAACAAAGGCCCCCTGATCGAATAATACAAAGTCTCTTGATCAAGTATCATAAAGTCCCCTGATCGAGTATAACAAAGTCCCCTGATCGAGTATAACAAAGTCCTGTTATCGAGTATAACAAAGTCCAATAGTCGAGTATAACAAATTCCCCTCATCGAGTATAACAAAGTCCCCTGGTCGCGTATAACAAAGTCCCCTGGTCGAGTATAACACCGTCCCCTGATCGAGTATAACCAAGGCCCCTGATCGAGAATAACAAAGTCCCCTGATCGACTATAACAAAGTCCTCTGATCGAGTATAACAAAGTTCCCTTGTCGTGTATAACAAAGCCCCCGGTTGAGTATAACAAAGCCTCCTAATCGAGTATAACAAAGTCCTGTGATCGAGTATATCACATCCCCTGATCGAGTACAACATATCCCCTGATCGTGTATAACAAAGTTCCCTGGTCGAGTATACCAATATCCCCTGATCGAGTATAACAAAGGCCCCTGATCGAGTATAACAAGCGCCCCTGGTCGAGTAAAACAAAGTCCCCTGGTCGAGTATAAGAAAGCCACCTAATCGAGAATAACAAAGTCCCTTGATCGAGTATAACACATCCCCTGATCGAGTATAACATATCCCTTGATCGTGTATAACAAAGTTTCCTGGTCGAGTATAGTAATGTACCCTAATCGAGTATAACAAAGACCCCTGATCGAGTATAGCAAAGTCCCCTTATCGAGCATAACAAAGGGCCCTGGTTGAGTATAACAAAGCCCCCCTCATCGAATATTACAAAGTCCCCTGATCAAGTATAACAAAGTCCCCTGATCGAGTATAACAAAGACCCCTATTCGAGTATAACAAATGCCCCTAATGGAGTATAACAAAGACCCTGATGGAGTATAACAAAGTCCCCTGATCGAGGAAAACAAAGCCCCCTGATCGAGTATAACAAAGTCCCCTTATCGAGTATAACAAAGTCCCATGATCGAGTATAATAAAGCTCCCTGACCGAGTATACCAAATTCTCATGATCGAGTATACCAAATTCCCCTGGTTCGATTATAACAAAAGCCCCTGATATAGTATAACAAATCCCCCTAATCGAGTGTGGCAAAGTCCCCTGATCGATTATAACAAAGGCCCCTAATCGAGTCTAACAAAGTCCCCTGATCGAGTATAGCAAAGGCCCTTGATCGAGTATAACAAATGCCCCTCATCGATTATAACAAAGTCACCTAATCGAATATAACAAAGCCCCCTGATTGAGTATAACAAAGGCCACTGGTCGACCATAACAAAGGACCCTGGTCGGGTATAACAAAGTCCCCTGATCGAGTATAACAAAACCCAATCATCGAGTATAACAAAGTCCCCTCATCGGAAGTAAACAAAGTCCGCTGATCAGTATATCAAAAAGCCCCCTGATCGAGAGTAAAACAAAGTCCCTGCTCAGGTATAACAAGAATCCTGATCGAGTATAACAAGGCCCCTGATCAAAATAAAACAAAAAAAGGCCTTTGATTGGGTATAACCGGCCTCCTGATCGAGTATGTAAAGTCCCTGATCAGAGTATAGCAAAAACCCAATCATCGAGTATAACAAAAGTCCCTCATCGAGTAAAACAAAGTCCCCTGATCGAGTATATCAAAGAAAGCCCCTGATCGAGTATAACAAAGTCCCTGGTCGAGTATAACAAAGTCCCCTGATCGAGTATATAAAAGCCCCTGATCGAATATTACAAAAGTCCCTTTTCGATATAACAAGTCCCCTGATCGAGTATAACAAAAGAGCCCACGGTAAGAGTATAACAAAAGGCCTGATGGAGATAATGTGGCCTGATGGAGTATAACAAAGTCCTCTGATCGAGAAAACAAAATACATGATCAGGTGTACCAAAAGTCCCTGATCGAGTATAACAAAGTCCCTTGATCGAGTATGAAAAGGCCCTGATCCAAGTAAAACAAAGGCCCCCGGTTGGAGTGTAACAAAGCCTCCTAATCGATTATAACAAAGTCCCTGATCGAGGTACCGCATCCTGATGAGGCCACCATATCCCTGGTCATTACCTAACAAAGTTCCCTGGTCGGTATGAAAAGTAATATCATGATCAAGTATAACAAAGCCCCCTGATCGAGTATGCAAAGTCCCTGTTTGAGTATAACAAAGTCCCACTAATCAAATTAATTGATCACTCTGGTCGAGTATAAAAAAGTCCACTGATCGGGTATAACAAAGGCCCTTGATCGAGTATAATAAAGGACCGTCATCGAGTTTAACAAAGTCCCTTGATCGAGTATAACAAAGCCCCCTGATCTAGTAAATTAAAGTCACTCGATCGAGTATAACAAAGTCCTCTGATCGAATATAAGAAAGTCCAATGGTCGTGTAAAACAAAGTCCCCTGGTCGAGTATAACAAATTCCACTGATCGAGTATAACGAAGTCCCCTGATCGAGTATAACAAATTCCTCTTATCGATTATAACAAAGTCCCCTGGATGAGTATAACAATGGCCCATGATTTAGTATAACAAAGTCCAATGATCGATTATGACAAAGGCCCTTGATCGATTATTACAAATTCCCCTGATCGAGTATAACAAAGTCCCCTGTTCGAGTATAACAAAGTCCCCTGGTCCAGTATAACAAAGTCCCCTGGTCGAGTATAACAAAGGCTCCAGGTTGAGTATAAGAAAGCCTCCTGACTGAGTATAACAAAGACCCCTGATCGAGTATAACACATCCCCTGATCGAGTGTAACATATCCCCTGATCGTGTATAACAAAGTTCCCTGTTCGAGTATAGTAATGTCCCCTCATCGAGTATAACAAAGTCCCCTTATCGAGCATAACAAAGGCCCCTGGTCGAGCATAACAAAGTCCCCTTCTCGAGGAAAACAAATCCCCCTGATCGAGTATAACAAAGTCCCCTCATCGAGTATAACAAAGGCCCTTCATCGAGTATAACCAAGGCCCCTGATCGAGAATAACAAAGTCCTCTGATCGACTATAACAAAGTCCCCTTATCGAGCATAACAAAGGTCCCCTGATCGAATAATACAAAGTCCCCAGATCAAGTATAACACATCCCCTGATCGAGTATAACATATCCCCTGATCGAGTATAACAATGTCCCCTGATCGAGTATAACAAAGGCCCCTCGTCGTGTATAACAAAGTCCAATTATCGAGCATAACAAAGGCCCCTGGTCGATTATAACAAAGCCCCCTGATCGAATATTACAAAGTCCCCTGGTCAAGGAAAACAAAGCCCCCTCATCGAGTATAACAAAGTCACCCTCATCGAGTATAACAAAGTTCCCTAATCGAATATAACAAAGCCCCCTGGTCGAGTTTGACAAAGGCCACTGGTCGAACATAACAAAGCACCCTGGTCGAGTATAACAAAACCACCTAATCGAGTATAACAAAGTCCCCTGGTTTAGTATAACAAAGCCCCCTGATCGTGTATAACAAATTCCCCTGATCGAGTATAACAAAGGACCCCGGTTGAGTATAACAAAGCCTCCTGACTGAGTATAACAAAGTCCTTTGATCGAGTATAACACATCCCCTGATCGAGTATAACATATCCCCTGATCGTGTATAAAAAAGTTCCCTTGTCGAGTATAGTAATGTCCCCTGATCGAGTATAAAAAGTCCCTTGGTCGAGTATAACAAATTCTGATCAAGTATAACAAAGTCCCCTGGTTGAGTATAACAATTCCCTGATCAAGTATAATAAAGTCCCCTGATCGATATTACAAAGTCCCCTGATCAAGTATAACAAAGTCCCCTGATCGAGTATAACAAAGACCCCTATTCGAGTATAACAAATGCCCCTAATGGAGTATAACAAAGACCCTGATGGAGTATAACAAAGTCCCCTGATCGAGGAAAACAAAGCCCCCTGATCGAGTATAACAAAGTCCCCTTATCGAGTATAACAAAGTCCCATGATCGAGTATAATAAAGCTCCCTGACCGAGTATACCAAATTCTCATGATCGAGTATACCAAATTCCCCTGGTTCGATTATAACAAAAGCCCCTGATATAGTATAACAAATCCCCCTAATCGAGTGTGGCAAAGTCCCCTGATCGATTATAACAAAGGCCCCTAATCGAGTCTAACAAAGTCCCCTGATCGAGTATAGCAAAGGCCCTTGATCGAGTATAACAAATGCCCCTCATCGATTATAACAAAGTCACCTAATCGAATATAACAAAGCCCCCTGATTGAGTATAACAAAGGCCACTGGTCGACCATAACAAAGGACCCTGGTCGGGTATAACAAAGTCCCCTGATCGAGTATAACAAAACCCAATCATCGAGTATAACAAAGTCCCCTCATCGAGAAAACAAAAAGTCCGCTGATCGAGTATACTCAAAGCTCCCCATCGAGTATAACAAAGTCCCTGCTAGAGTATAACAAAGTCCCTGATCGAGTATAACAAAGGCTCCTGATCAACAAAAACAAAGGCTCCCGGTTGAGTGTAACAAAGCCTTGATCGAGTATATAACAAAGTCCCCTGATCGAGTATAACAAAACCCAATCATCGAGTATAACAAAGTCCCCTCATCGAAAGTAAAAACAAAGTCCCTGATCGAGTATATATCAAAAGCCCCTTGATCGAGTATGCTAACAAAAGTCCCCTGGTCGAGTATAACACAAAAGTCCCCTGATCGAGTATAACAAAGCCCCTGGATCGAATATTACAAAGTCCTCATATAACAAAGTCCCCTGATCGAGTATAATAAAGAGCCCTGGTCGAGTATAACAAAGGCCCCTGATGGAGGATAACAATGACCCTGATGGAGTATACCAAAGTCCTCTGATCGAGGAAAACAAAGCCCCATGATCGAGTATACCAAAGTCCCCTGATCGACTATAACAAAGTCCCTTGATCGAGTATAACAAAGGCCCCTGATCAAGTAAAACAAAGGCCCCCGGTTGAGTGTAACAAAGCCTCCTGATCGAGTATAACAAAGTCCCCTGATCGAGTATAACACATCCCCTGATAGAGTATAACATATCCCCTGATCGTGCATAACAAAGTTCCCTGGTCGAGTATACCAAAGTCCTCTGTTTGAGTATAACAAAGTCCCCTGATCGAGTATACCAAAGTCCTCTGATTGAGTATAACAAAGTCCACTGATCGGGTATAACAAAGGCCCTTGATCGAGTATAATAAAGGACCGTCATCGAGTTTAACAAAGTCCCTTGATCGAGTATAACAAAGCCCCCTGATCTAGTAAAACAAAGTCACTCGATCGAGTATAACAAAGTCCTCTGATCGAATATAAGAAAGTCCAATGGTCGTGTATAAGAAAGTCCCCTGGTCGAGTATAACAAATTCCCCTGATCAAGTATAACAAAGTCCCCTAATCGAGTATAACAAATTCCTCTTATCGAGTATAACAAAGTCCCCTGGATGAGTATAACAATGGCCCATGATTTAGTATAACAAAGTCCCTTGATCGATTATGACAAAGGCCCTTGATCGATTATTACAAATTCCCCTGATCGAGTATAACAAAGTCGCCTGTTCGAGTATAACAAAGTCCCCTGGTCGAGTATAACAAAGTCCCCTGGTCGAGTATAACCAAGGCCCCTGATCGAGAATAACAAAGTCCTCTGATCGAATATAACAAAGTTCCCTGGTCGAGTATAACAAAGGCTCCCGGTTGAGTATAAGAAAGCCTCCTGACTGAGTATAACAAAGACCCCTGATCGAGTATAACACATCCCCTGATCGAGTATAACATATCCCCTGATCGTGTATAACAAAGTTCCCT
>NW_024720045.1:0-26740 GCF_018991925.1 Homarus americanus
TACGTATTGCTGTGTGACCCTCAGCGCTCAGGATGTTAATGGCTAATGTTATGAATTACCAGTACATTGTGTGTCTAGATCTTTATATGAGATTAACTTTTCGTTCGGTGCATCGTGTGTATACCTTATCTTGTATCGAAATGCAGAAAAAAGTGCTCTTCTACTTTATGCCCACTGGTATGGCATGGACCCATACCCTCTAGGGCTATATTTTCCCTCAGTCAAGTTCCTCTAGGACGTAGTGTTGAAGTGCGTGTGTGTGTTGACCACCCTTCGCAAACTAATATTCCTGTTCACATCTGTGAGGAACTATACTGCCAGTATATATCCTAACCTTGATCTAGCGATTTACATGTTGTAATCTAGTAGTCCTTATTACTTTCTCCATATACATGTTTTGATGTTCCATGTTATCTCATCACATTAAACAATGGTTGACTATGTCTCTTTTCACCTGTCAGTTCCTTGATGAGAGTCGGGCATGTAGAGTGAGGGGGTAAGTCAGGGGATAAGTGAGGGGGTGAGAGTTAGGGATAAGTGAGGGTGAGAGTTGGGGACAAAGTGAGGTGAGAACTAAGGATAAGAGAGGGGTAGAGTTAGGGACAAAGTGAGGGTAGAGTCAGGTAAGAGGAGGTGAGAAAAAATGAGGGGTAAGAGTCAGATAAGAGTGAGGTGAGAGTTAGGGATAAAGTGAGAAAACAAAAAAAAAAGGGGTGAGAGTTAGGATAAAGTGAGGGTGAGAGTTAGGATAAGAGTGAGGTAGAGTTAGGGATAAGAGAGAGGAAGAGTCAGGAAAGAGTGAAGAGAGAGCAGGGTAAGAGTGAGGGGGTGAGTTCAGGGATACAAGGAGGGGGTCAGAAAGGACAGAGTTAGGGTGGAGAGTCAGGATAAGATCAGGTGAGAGTCGGGAGGGTGAGGATAAGAACAGAGAGTAAATGGGTTGTAGGTGATGAAAGTACATAGGTATGAGGAGAATAGGTAGTGGATTACAGAGAAGAAAAATAAAAATGGTGAGTAATGAGGAGCAAGTAGAGAGTAGCAATGATGAGTAAGGAGGATTCAGTTAGAAATTGAGGTAGCCACGAAGAGGGGGAGCAGGGGCAGAGCCCAGCTTCCCACACTCTGGCAGGACGTCAGGAAAACCCGCCTGGACTGCGGGCAAGGCAACCTCCTCCCTTTTGGAGTCATCTGAAGGTCACAGCCCTATCCTGGGTTTGGAGGTCATCAGAAGACCCCCCCCTGTCCCAATTCTGAAGCCACCAGATGAACCCGGCCTCCCATACAGGCACCAAGAGATCACTATATGTTTAGGGCTTTGTGACACTTAATACAGGAATTTTACAAAGATATACGAAACTCCTGCTACACAACTTACTCCCTCAATATACCAAACTACCCTGCCATACGAAACACCCCAGCTTATCCTTCTACCTCATTATAACTTTCACCAAACACATGACTGACTGTACATGAGAAACACCCAAACGTTCAGTACAAATCACAAATTAATACCTATCACAAATAACATGGAAACAAAATGTAACCTTCTTTCCCAGGTACAATCACACTACCTGAGAGCTTTACGTATCCTTAATCAGTGTGTGTGGGGGGTGGAGTGTTAGAGATAGTAGAAAGTAGTAGTTGGAATAGTTCAAATTAAGAATAGTGTGATAGTCGCACCAGTAATAGCTATAGTAGGACCCTAAATAGTAGAAGTATCAGTACCTACCAGCCCTACAATTTCTAAGCTCTTGGTAAACACTGGTTTGAAAAAGAGTAGTGGATGAATGGAACAAGTTACCAAATATCATCATAACTCGAATACCTGAATTGCTCAAACATAGGCTGACGCTCATATGAGCAATAGGGTTGGGTGTAAACGGACTGCCCAGTATGGAGCCAATAGGCCCACTGCAGTTTCCTCCATTCTTAAGCATGTTCTCCCAAGCCCTCCACAGGTTAAATTCCTCCCTCCTTCCGTCAATCCTCCCCCAGGTCACAGACAACCACTGCCCCCCCTCAGTGGTATAGGTCACACTGCAGAAAGCATATCTGGGTCTCCGGAAATACCAGAAATGACTAGGGTAAGGAGGTGACCGTGGGGGTCCTTGAGGGCGCGAGGGTGAACAGATCAATTGTTCATTCATTAGAAATATTAAATAATCCTCACTAATGAATGGAATACATGTATACCTTAGTGAATATATTTCTTATACAAATATGTAGTTTGGTTAATATGTGTTTTGTTATATACATGTGTGTATATGTGTGTGTGTGTGTGTGAGTATGTGTGTCTGAAGTAACATGTGCCTTAAAGGGTAATGGGCCGTCATCCGTGGTTGTCTACCCGTGTGAGTGTCTTGAAGTGTCCGTGTGTGCGTCCGTTTGAGTGTCCGTGTGAGCGTCCGACTGAGTGTCCGTGCGTCTATGAAGGTCTTATATAAATATCTGTTTGTGTTTGTTGTGTGGCTGTATCCATGTCCTTTCAACACTACAGTAAAACACGACCCAGTTTGTTTGTGGATGTTTTTGATTGTGTTTGTTTCTGTTTACCGGCGATCGTCATGTTTGGTCCGTGTTTGTTTGTCTGTTTGTATTTCTATATCTACGCTCCTCCTTTGTCTACATCAAACAACCTCAAGAAACTCCTCCTTGGTTGGTTGATTGAAAAATGCGTCGCAGAAGAAGCCTCATAACTAAACAGATAATTGCTATAATGACCCAGGCTAACCAATCATCTCCTGGCTGTCGAGCGTCAGATGCTTGTGATTACCGCCCAAGCCCGATGACGTCAAGTCCAGCCTCTGAGAACCTCATGATTGGTCACAATTTCAAGACTTGGGTGAAATCCACCATCACGGAGGGAGTCAGGTGCGTGTGAATATTTCCGAGTGCTGTGACGTCAAGGGATCCACAGCTGAGGGAGGTTTATTAGTCAGATTTTCCAAACAAAAAAGAGCTACTCATGTTTTGGTGTAAGAATGGCTTAAAACTTCCCACAGATAGAGCCAGTCTGTGTGAACATATTTCTGTCAGGTGTTGATGAGCTGAGAAACAAAAATATCTCTCGAACGTAAACAACTTCCATCAGTCAGGTCAAGATATAAAACCTCAAAAAATAAACAACCATTATGTAAAAAAGAAGAAATATATATATAAATAATTACATAAGAATTAACATTATTTAACCGTTTTGTTGACAGGTTAAAAAAGGTGTGATGTAGATTTGATCATAAACTTTCTGTTGGTTAATGTTAACTCGTGTTGTAGCCGGTAAAACTTAACCTCGAATCGGACTCAGTTTATTAATACCGGAACTGTGGGTATGTAGGAAGTTAGGTTAGGTTAGTTAGGTTAGGTTAGGTTAGGTTAGGTTAGATTTGCCTTTGTTATGATGGTCAACGACGTCTAAAGTGAAACACGGCAAATACCGACCATAAATCTAATATCTTAAGTTAGATTAGTTTAGGTGGTAAGTTTTAGGTATCCTCAAGTGATAAATGTTTCCTATCGTGGCGTTATCCTCCCTCATTTAAATGGTTAAAGATATTATTAGGTTAGTATAGTGTTGTTTGTATGACCGTCTGGTGAATAGACGTCTTTTAGCTACATTATAGAACAGTAAGTGAATTGACGCATTATCATCCTGTCTACCACATTGTCCTGTCTACCACATTGTCCTGTCTACCACATTGCCCTGTCTACCACATTGTCCTGTCTACCACATTATCCTGTCTACCACATTGTCCTCTACCACATTGTCCTGTCTCCCACATTGTCCTGTCTACCACATTATCCTGTTTACCACATTGCCCTGTCTACCACATTGTCCTGTCTACCACATTGTCCTGTCTACCACATTGCCCTGTCTACCACATTGCCCTGTCTACCACACGTCTCTGTCTACCATTGTCCTGTCTACCACATTGCCCTGTCTACCACATTATCCTGTCACCACATTGTCCTGTCTACCACATTGTCCTGTCTACCACATTGTCCTGTCTACCACACTGTCCTGTCTACCAACCTCCCTGTCTACCACATTGCCCTGTCTACCACTGTCCTGTCTACCACATTATCCTGTCTACCACATTGTCCTGTCTACCACACTGTCCTGCCCACCACACTGTCCTGTCTACCACATTGTCCTGTCCACCACATTGCCCTGTCTACCACATTGTCCTGTCCACCACATTGTCCTGTCCACCACATTGTCCTGTCTACCACATTGCCCTGTCTAACACATTGTCCTGTCTACCACATTATCCTGTCTACCACATTGTCCTGTCTACCACATTGTCCTGTCTACCACATTGTCCTGTCCCTACCACATTGCCCTGTCTACCACATTGTCCTGTCTACTACATTATCCTGTCTACCAACACTGTCTACCACCATTGTCCTGTCTACCACATTATCCCGTCCACAACACGTAATAGAATGTTGTGGACGGTGGGGTGTTGTAAACAAAGTGTGTTGAGAATGACGGATCCTAATTGGTGTGAGGTGTGGTAACAAGGGGTTGAGATTACAGCAAATTACAGAATATAAGGGTAAAAATACAGTATGGTACAGAAATATGAAGGTTTGAGAATACAGTATGGTACAGATATATGAAGGTTTGAGAATACAGTATGGTACAGAAATATGAAGGTTTGAGAATACAGTATGGTACAGAAATATGAAGGTTTGAGAATACAGTATGGTACAGAAATATGAAGGTTTGAGAATACAGTATGGTACAGAAATATGAAGGTTTGAGAATACAGTATGGTACAGAAATATGAAGGTTTGAAAATACAGTATGGTGCAGAAATATGAAGGTTTGAGAATACAGTATGGTACAGAAATATGAAGGTTTGAAAATACAGTATGGTGCAGAAATATGAAGGTTTGAAAATACAGTATGGTACAGAAATATGAAGGTTTGAGAATACAGTATGGTACAGAAATATGAGGACATTACAAAAAAATACAATAATTATGAGATTACATGAATATAAGTTGTTAAGAATAGAATTAGAAGGAATCAATTGTCAATATAAGGTTTTCCCCGAGATGGGGGGGGTGATTGGGGTATCAGGAGGAGGGAGGGTATAGGAGGGGAGGAGGATTGGGAGGTGGAGGATATCAGGAGTCTCTCTGGGAAGTACCATAAAAACGGACTGTGTTGTGGCATTAAATTAAGGTAAGGTGTGTGTGTGTGTTGGTTACAGTGTGTTTACCTGTAGTGTTACGTCATTGTTACCTGTATGTACTGTATGTATATATAAGGTATATTATGTATTATACAGTGTGACGTGGAAAGTACATGTCGTATTGGGGGTATCTTGCAGTGTATGGACCCACATATCACGATGGACAGGTTAGGTTGGGGTAGAGGTTAGATTTTGGTTAGAAGTTAGGGTTAGGTTGGGTTGGGTTGGGTTAATTTAACAGTGACGGAAATAAGTCATACAAATTTATATAAACTATTACATCACGACTAACAAACAACACAACGTCACCACCATGGGCGTCACACCATAACATAGTGGGGGGGTGAAGAAGGGTCGTGGATCTAGCAGAAAGTTATGTGCACCTGTTCCCCCCCAAGACCACAAACAACGTATCAGGGTTGACTCAGTGCCGTGTTTGGTATGGTCGGCCAAGACTGCCCCTGGGCTGGGCACGTGTGTTCTTAGAGTAAACAATCATTTGCCTCACAGTTTGACCTTCAGTTTGTTATGAAAGATCTGGCATTACTTTACTTTATCCTCTTCGCCACATATCGGGGTTAAAGAGGTCGGTCAGTTGTCTGTCACACGCTGTTGGTAGGTACTGGTGTAGTCTGGACTGTCGGCAGGTACTGTAGTCTGGACTGTCGGCAGGTACTGGTGTAGTCTGGACTGTTGCAGCTACTGGTAGTCTGGACCGTCGGCAGGTACTCGGTGTAGTCTGGACTGTCGGCAGGTACTGGTCTAGTCTGGACTGTTGGTAGGTACTGGTGTAGTCTGACCGCCGCAGTACTGGTGTAGTCTGACTGTTGGTAGGTACTGTGTAGTCTGGACTGTTGGTAGGTACTGGTGTAGTCTGGACTGTCGGTACCTGGTCTAGTCTGGACTGTCGGCAGGTACTGGTGTAGTTGGACTGTTGGTAGGTACTGGTGTAGTCTGACTGTTGGTAGGTACCGGTGTAGTCTGGACTGTTGGCAGGTACTGGTGTAGTCTGGACCGTCGGTGGGTACCGTGGTCTGGACTGTCGGCAGGTACTGTGTAGTTCTGGACTGTTGGCAGGTACTGGTGTAGTCTGGACTGTCGGCAGGTACTGGTGTAGCTCCGACTGTCGGCAGGTACTGGTGGTCTGGACTGTTGGCAGCTACTTGTGTAGTCTGGACTGTCGGCAGGTACTGGTAGTCTGGACTGTTGGCAGCTACTGGTGTAGTCTGGACTGTTGGTAGGTACTGGTGTAGTCTGGACTGTTGGCAGCTACTGGTGAGCCTGACTGTCGGCAGGTACTGGTGTAGTCTGGACTGTTGGCAGGTACTCGGTCTGGCCTGACTGTTGGTAGGTACTGGTGTAGTCTGACTGTCGGCAGGTACTGGCTCCAGTCTGGACGTTGGCAGGTACTGGTTCAGTCTGACTGTTGGTGGTACTGGTCTAGTCTGGACTGTCGGCAGGTACTGGTGTAGTCTGGACCGTCGGCAGGTACTGGTGGTCTGGACTGTTGGCAGGTACTGGTCTAGCCTGGACTGTTGGTAGGTACTGGCGTAGTCTGGACTGTCGGCAGGTACCGGTCTAGTCTGGACTGTTGCAGGCACTGGTCTAGCCCGACTGTTGGTAGGACCTGTGTAGTCTGGACTGTTGGTAGGTACTGGTGTAGTCTGGACTGTTGGTAGGTACTGGTGTAGTCTGGACTGTTGGTAGGTACTGGTCTAGTTCGGACTGTCGGCAGGTACCGGTGTAGTCTGACTGTTGGTAGGTACTGGTCTAGTCTGGACTGCTGCAGTACTGGTCCAGCCTAAACCAGAAACATGTGATTTCAAGCCAAAAACATTAATACTTCTTAAAAATATCTTAAATACTTATCATTTATTTACTCGTCTTCTCACACAATTATCGCTGGAGGCTGTGCCACCCGAGGAAAAATATCAGAAATATTAAACTTTGATATTGGTAAAAACAGATTTTTACATCATGGTACTTGACATTGTTGACAAGAACATCAGCTGAGTGTTTGATGGTTTTGTTTTTTCAGCCAATCACGTTTCAGATTCTATTTGACGTCATGTTGTTTTTTTTCATCCTTTGTTATATGAAAGTTGTTGTTGATTGTAAATAACCAGCGTGTTGTTGTTGTTGTCATGAGGCCAACTGACGTGTGTGGCCCACGTGTGTTTTTGTTGATAATGACGTAAAGATCAATTTATTAACCCACCTGAGTAAAATGTTTATTCAATCGCAGACACAACCCTCAACAACAGTCACAACCCTCAACAACAGTCACAACCCTCAACAACAGTCACAACCCTCAACAACACACACAACCCTCAACAACAGACACAACCCTCAACAACAGTCACAACCTCAACAACAGTCACAACTCAACAACAGACACAACCCTCAACAACAGACACAACCTCAACAACAGACACAACCTCAACAACAGTCACAACCTCAACAACAGTCACAACCTCAACAACAGTCACAACCTCAACAACACACACAACCTCAACAACAGACACAACCCTCAACAACAGACACAACCTCAACAACAGTCACAACCCTCAACAACAGTCACAACCTCAACAACAGTCACAACCCTCAACAACACACACAACCCTTGACCTTCAGTTTGGACGAGATAAACAACTGCTTGCTGACTGTACATTACCCGTGAACAGCAGTAAACGCAAGTATCGCGAGTTGAAAAAGAGTTTGAGAGCCTTTTGGTCAGCATAGCAGGGACAGGCTATAACCCTCCAACAGCAGAGGTCAGCTACAGGGACAGGCTACACCATTACAGCAGGAGGAGGACTTGAGGTACTGACATGACACCTTCTGCGTCACCGTCAGGACACCTTTGTGATGTTCCTGCAGCAAATACTTGATACGAGTTGATTTTAATGTGTGTGTGGTGGGGGGGGTGGTTGTTGTTGTGGTGGGGGTGGTGGTTGTTGTTGTGGTGGGGGTGGTGGTGGTTGTTGTTGTGGTGGTGGGGGTTGTTGTGGTCTGGTGTGTCGTTCCTGTTTTTGGGGAGTATTTTATTTTTACTGATTATTTTGATACATTAGTGATCCAAATGTGTATACCATCATACTGTATACATGGATCCTGTATACACTACGTACCATAACACTATACATTTGCATACTGTATAGCTGTAACCTTTCAGAACCATAGAAACATGTTTAGAAAGAGAGGTTTGTGGTAGGTGGTCACCGTCATGGTCTGGGGTCAGCAGTAACAGGTAATACAAAAGTCAGCAATGATAGGTCATACAGAGGTCAGCAGTGGCAGGTCATACAGAGGTCAGCAGTGGCAGGTCATACAGATGTCAGTAAGTGTTAAGTCACAACAGACCAGCTTGAAAAACAGGGCAGGGGTCAACAAATGGGTCATCTGGTGGTAACAGCTGGCGAATCACGTGTGTTTTCCTCTTCCACGACTGGGTTAATGTCGCCTTAAGGCTAGACTGATTTTTTTTTCTCCTAGGATTATCATGGATGGATGGTGTTGCCAACGTGTTCTTAATATACCGATTTTTTTCCCCCGGGATTTAACAAGATCTTGTGCTTTGAATTTTTTTTTCTTCCCAGGATTACCAAGATCTTGCTCCTTGATGATTTTTTTTCCAGGATTAACACGGGTGGGTGAGTGGGCGGCGGGAGAAGGAAGTTGCGTGTGTGTGTGTGTGTGTGTGTGGTGAGAGCGATGGGGAAGTGGTGAGAGTAGATTGGGAGGTGAAGATGAGGAGAGTGAGGTAGGATGAGGTAAGAGTGAGAGAAAATGAGGACAGTGAAGGAGGAAAAAGTGAGTGTTGGGGGGGACTCTCCACTTCCAACTTCTCAGTGACACACAGACACACACACACACACAGACACACACACACACACACAGACACACTAGTGGCTGGGTGTTACTAGGAATATCACATACAAACATACATAAAAAACAGCAACAGTAACAACAGTAAGAAAGAACAACAGTAAGAGAGAACAACAACAGTGAGGAAAAACAACAGGAACAACAGTAAGAGAGAACAACAACAGTAAGGAAGAACAACAGGAACAACAGTAAGAGAGAACAACAACAGTAAGAGAGAACAATAGGAACAACAGTAAGAGAGAACAACAACAGTAAGGAAGAACAACAGGAACAACAGTAAGAGAGAACAACAACAGTAAGGAAGAACAACAGGAACAAATAGTAAGAGAGAACAACAACAGTAAGGAAGAACAACAGGAACAACAGTAAGAGAGAACAACAGTAAGAAAGAACAACAGGAACAACAGTAAGAGAGAACAACAACAGTAAGGAAGAACAACAGGAACAACAGTAAGAGAGAACAACAACAGTAAGGAAGAACAACAGTAAGAGAGAACAACAACAGTAAGGAAGAACAACAGGAACAACAGTAAGAGAGAACAACAACAGTAAGGAAGAACAACAGGAACAGTAACATCCTCCTCATCACAGCCAGCAACAACAAACAGGAAGAAGAGGAAGAAGACAAGGAAGATGAAGGAGGAGGAGGAGGAGGAGGAGGAGGAGGAGGATATGGAAGACGAAGTAAGAGGAGGGTAAGAGGTGCTGGAGGACGAGGTAGGTGGAGGAGGAGGAGGTAGGAGGGCCGAGTGAAGCTAGTTATATATATTGGGCCGTGATGATGCCCTTGGACGTGTCATGGCCAAGGTCAAGCTTTATATTCGTCCCCGCCAGCTGCTGTGGGGAGAGGCAGGAGGGGGGGGAGGGCGGGGAGAGGGAGGGGTGGGAGAGGTTGGGAGAGAGGGAGGTGAGGAGAGGTTGGGAGGGAGGTGGGAGGAGAGGCTGGGAGAGAGAGAGAGGGCTGGGAGAGAGAGAGGGAGGGAGGTGTAGGAAGGGCAGGGGCAGAGGAGGAGGCAGGAGAGGGAAGGTGGGATAGGGAATGACTTGAGAGGGCAGATGTGTGGGATGGAGGGAGGATGTGGAAGAGACAGTGTGAATAATAATTGAGACAGGAGTAAAGGAGGTAATGGAGAGGGAGGGAGAGGGATGGTGTGGGTGAGAGAGGGAAGGAAGGAAGAAGGGCGGAGGAGGAGGAGGAGGAGGAGGTGGTGGTGTTTAGTGACATGAATTTATAGTGAGGGTTTGGGTCATGATGATGATGCTGTTACAATTCAATGATGATGATGATGATGATGATGATGATGATGATGATGATGACTGGACACGGTGAGGGTCAAGTGTAGCCGCAGAAGATAATGTAATGAACTAAATAAGACAGTTGTTGATAAATATGACCACTTGCAATCATCACACACACACACACACACGCACACGCACACACACACACGCACACATATGTTGCAATCTTATCACAGAGGACCGTTGTGTGTTCTGTCCTAACAAAATTGAATTCCTCTTGCCCGAGTACGATTTCTTAATCCCTTGAGTACAGTGAGTTAACCCTTTCAGTAGAATGGCGTAACTTTGAATACAATGATTAAATCCCCTGAGTACAATGATTTAACCCGTGAGTAAAATGATAATACCCTGAGTACAATGATTTAACCCGTGAGTAAAATGATAATCCCCTGAGTACAATGATTTAACCCGTGAGTAAAATGATAATCCCCTGAGTACAATGTAATTATTTTCTAAGGTTTAAATTATTGTACACAGATTGTTAAGACACTGTACTCAAGGGGTTAAGTCACTGTACTCCAAAAGTTAAGATAAACTATTCATGATACTAATTGACTGTACTCTGGAGGTCGAAAGCCATATTGGAACGATATTAGTACTGATAACAAGAGCTAAATAAACATTGCTTTAATAGTTATTTTCTCACGTAATTATTACTTTTTTTTTCGTCATAAGCATATGTGATTGGTTGGTGTTTCACTGTATGTTCGTCCTGATTGGTTAGTTTTTCACACTCTTCGTCCTGATTGGTTAGTTTTCACTCGTGCAGTCAAACGTGATTCGTCGGTTCTTCCGCACCCTTTAGTCAGATTGGTCGATTTTTTTACGGTACATGAAACCTTATTGGTCAGTTTTTCAAGGTACACGAAGCTTCATTGGCCAGTTTTTTTTTTAGACTTTAATTTTATTTACATCACGAAAATAAAACTAAAAAATGGAAACAAAATCAATAGTCTGTTTAGGCGATGAACGAAAGATAAAGACAAAAACACGAAGATAACTGAGAGTAACGAGAACTGAGACATAGAAGATAACAACATAAAAGAGACAGGTGAGGAGAAACAGGTGAGGAGGGACAGGTGGGGAGAAGCAGGTGGGGAGAAGCAGGTGGGGAGGGACGACGACGCTGGGGAAGACGACACCAGAAACAAGGTCACCCCAGCTGTCAGTGTTGCTTGTTGTGACTTTGTTGGCGAGGCTGAGGCCGTACTGGGGCGTAGGGCGACCTGGGGAAAAGATAGGGAGAAGGGGCTGAAGCTGGGGAGGAATGGGGGAGAAGGGGGTGAGCTGGGGAGAGATTACTGGGGGTGTAGGGCGACCTGAGGATAAACTGGGGAGAAATGGGATCTGGTAGAGAGAGGGAGATAAGGGAGGTGTTAATTGAGGGAGGGATTGATAGGGGGGAGCAAAGTGATGGAGATGAGAAGTAGGGAGATAGGGAGGGAGGAGAAGGGAAAGAAGAACAAAGAAAGAGAGAGAGTAAGGAAGAGGAAGAGCACAGGGAAGAGGGGTTAATATTTCACAGGATCAATGCGGTGGCAGTGCTGGGGGGAGGGAGGGAAGGGGGAAGGGTGGTGGGAGGGTTGAGGTGGTCGGGGATTGGTGGTGTTGGTGAGGGGGTGAGGGGCTTAAGGGAGGGGAGGGAGGGGAGAGCGGCCCCGGATATTTCCAAGGCCAAGGTCACCTGAGTCTTCATTAACGCTGCCTCACGTGGCACTCCAGGTGACCCCTCCTCCCCACGCCTCGCTTCGCCACGCCAATTCACGCTTCGCCACGCCACTCCATACCGTTCCACGTCATACCACTCCACACCACTCCACACCGTTCCACGTCATACCACTCCACACCGTTCCACGTCATACCACTCCACACCACTCCACACCGTTCCACGTCATACCACTCCACTCCTTGCCACGCTACGCCATGTTTCGTCATATCACGCCTCGCCGTCACCACACCACTACACCGATGACTACCACCATCACACCAACAACAACAACAACAACACTACCACCACCACCACCACCACCAACAACAACAACAACAACAACAACAACAACATCGTCACGCAGTTATGTCATCAGTAAACCAGCCGTTGAGTGGGCGTGTCCCCCAGTCGTACACTCCCTCGTTCCCATCGTTCCCATCACCGCGCTCCCGTCACCACGCTCCCATCACCACGCTCCCATCATCACACACTCTCATCACACACTCCCATCACCACACTCTCATCACCACGCTCCCATCACCAAACTCTTATCACCATGCTCCCATCATCACCACACTCCCATCACCAAACTCTCATCACCACGCTCCCATCATCACACACTCTCATCACCACGCTCCCATCACCACGCTCCCATCACCGTGCTCCTGTCACCACGCCAGCCAACGTCATCATCATTTTGCTTTAGAGGACGCTTATTAGATCACTTGAAGATTAACCCTCCTGTTTATTTCCCCTTAACGCTAACCTAACCTCACCTAACCTAACCTAACCTAACCTAACCTAACCTAACCTAACCTAACCTAACCTAACCTAACCTAAGCCATTGGAACAAGAGGTGGTACAGTCCCTAATTGTAAGGTCTATTTTCTTGCTTTTGCTTCTATTCTTTCTTCTATTTCATTTTCTTCTTCCCTACCTCCTCTCTTTCCTTCCTCTCCATTCCGCCCGCCCCACTCCTCTTCTGACCCCCTGCCTCTCTTTTTTGCCTCTCCCTTCTCCTCTTCCTCCCTTTGTCCCTTACTTTCTCAATTCCCTCCTCTGTTTTCTTCCTTCTTATCCATCCCTCCTTCCCAGCTTTCTCCCACTTCTTTTCCTTCCCTATTTCTTCCCTCCTACCTCTTCCTCTCCTCCTCCTCCTTCTCTCTTCTCCTTCTACTCTCTTACCCCTCCACCCTTCCTCTTCACCCTCCTTCCTCCTCTCGATAAATTAGCAATAAATACAATTACATAATACAACAACCCGGTTATTTGTTGACTGATGTATACAGATAATACACATAAAATAGAATACCATACATAGAGATACGTAAATGTATACAGTCAACCACGAACCTCGAGATTCGGACTAGTGAACCCGAAGCAGTAGACTGATACATTATTCTGTCCATAAAGGCTTCGGATTCACGAGTCTGAATCTTGGGATGAGTGGTTCAGGGAAAGAGGCGAAAGGAATTAATTAGATACGGATATATTTGTTTATTTCTGATATAATCTAATTGTTTGTTGTACTGTTTTATAATTGTTTGTTATATTTATTTACAAATGTATTTATTATTTGTTCTTGCTTTTATATTTAATTACCTTCCATTACAGGTCACTGCAGGTCGGGTGAGGCAGGCCATGTTAGGGACAGTGACATCAGGAAGAAGGTAGGTCACGCTGGTACGTCAGTCAGCTACATGTATACCCATCTGACATCATTCACTGACTCCCTGACTGATTCTCTGATTCCTCCTATGATTCAGTGACAGACTTATCCCTCGATTAATACTCATCATCATCATCATCACCATCATCATCATCATCATCATCATCATCATCATCATCATCATCATCATCATCACCACCACACTGGTCTTGGCGTGTATAATCCCAGCTAATATATACCCTCGTGTCATTAATACATGGACGTTGTATTAATGGTTTATGTATGAGAGGTAAAGTTGTATTTAATATTACTGTACGTGCATCAAACTCTACACACAGTACTGTTTATTTCTCACCCGCAAGCAATATAAACCACTCAGTTCTCCGATTTTTGTGTTTGTGTCTCTTGCCTGTTACAACAACCAGAAGGGTAAATACAACGCAATACTCTAGTTCACTGTACAAGATCGGTTGAAATACAGTGATTACAATGATAATTTCCTTAACACGCTAGGAATACAATGATTCGGTGATGGTGTACAATAACATGACACCCACCAGCTGACTTTGTTTACTAGATCAGCTGATTGGGGTGTCAGAGCGATCGCTATTCACAGACAACATCAGGTCATAGTTTCACTGTCTTTTTCACATAATAAGTGTTAGTGGGTTACTGTCAGGGGCTTGTAGGGTGTGTGTGTGTGTGTGTGTGTGTGTGTGTGTGTGTGTGTGTGTGTGTGTGTGTGTGTGTCACCAGCCCACAAGCACGCCTTCCTTTAACCTCCACCAAAAGGGTAAATCCTTAAACTCACAAGAACATCCGTGAGTGCAATTTCAACATCGTGGCCTCCCCCAAAAATTCCACCCGACAATCATCTCTCACACGACCACGCCCCAGCTCGTTAAGGCCCGCTGCTGCTGTAGGATTGGATCAAATATTCAATCATCAAGCAAGTTGTGACCTCCAAGTTAGTGCCAATTAAAACAGGCACTTCAACCTTGAGGCAATAACAGGAGGGACATAGTTCAGTCCTCCTCCTTCGCCTCCTACAAGTTGAACTCAGTGTGTCGCAGCTCCTGAAGGGTAACTCTTGTGTAATTAAAGTTTATCTCTGAGTAACGATGATGATTTTAATGCTTACGATAGAAAGATAGACGAAGACAAGATATTATACAACTAGTAGATAGATATTGATACAGGCAGACAAACACACACGACTGTATAGAGTTAGACCAAGTAAAAAACAAACTACGTCCTTATATAGACAGTGATGAACAAGACAGACAGGAAAACAGAAATACGATGAATAAACAGACGGGTAGATACAGACAGGTAAGCAGGGAGGATCCAAACTACAATACTCACAGCTCCCTGATGATGACCGAAGTTTTATGCAACACACAGACACACACACACACACACACACACACACACGGACAGATAAGCACACGGATAGACAGACACATACACACACCTCTCTTGGGCGTGTTGATGATGATGGTCCATCTATCCACCCACCCACCCACCCACCCATTGTGCTGACACCACTTCTACCACATTCATCCCACTTCCTCTCCCTCGCTACCACGCGGAAGTGTTGACCTCGACTCAGCTAGTTCCACATCCCCCCCTCCTTCCCCCTCCTCCCCCTCTCCTCTTTCAGCAATCCGTAAACAGGCAATTGGCCAAGATCAGCTCTGGAATGTGGAAGGCGGAACTACACTGCTTATGTAACCACTATCAAACTTGCCACCTACCACTCAGCACCAGGAGCTAGGCAGTGAGGGGGGAGGTGTGTGGGGTGGTGAGGGAAGAGAGAGTGGGGGTGAGGGAGAAGGTGTGTATGTGTGGGGGAGGTGGTTGAGAGGAGGCAGGTAATTAGGATGAACCCGGTAGTTAAGTCAATCTTGTGGGGTGGTTGGGGGTCGTTAAGAGAGGTGGTCGTGATGTAAGGGGTCACACAGGGGTTACCAGAGTACCTCTTGTGTTGTTGAGGTGATCGCCCCCTCTACTACTTGCTGTATTGCTCGGTCGGTCGGTCTGTCTGTCTCTGTCTCGGTCGGTCGGTTGGTCGGTCGGTCTGTCGTGCTGCTCCATTGTAATTTGATTTAAGTATTAAGTGTTATGTGTACGTGTAAGTATTATGTATCATGTGTTATGTATATTATGTGTACGTGTAAGTATTATAGATTATGTACATTGTGTGTTGTGTGTGTAAATGTTATGTATTATGTGTTTTGTGTACTTGTAAGTATTAAATATCATGTATTACAGTATGTGTATGTATTAGTATCGTGTGTATGTGTTCTGTGTAAGTAATATGTATCTGTTTTATATTCATGATTTTTTACAATGAAAAGTTTTGACAGAAGGAAACGTTTAATATACTGGATGGCTGAGTGATATAAACTTAGTGCTTCATTATATAAATAGATAAGTTTAATATATATTTTCCTATATAACGATAAGGAATATATTATCGACTATACTAAATTAATTGAACTTATTTTTAAAAGAATCAGACCACCTGGAGATCAGACTTACCAGTTTATATCACCTGTTAATTAAACACCCCAACGCTACCTGTGGGTTAGGTTAGGTTATATTCAGTTATGTTGTGTTAGGTTAGATTAGCTTAGATTTGATTGTTAGGTTAGGTTAGTATACGTTAGTTTTTTTGTTAGGTTAGGTTAGGTTAAGTTACTTTATATTTGGTTAGGTTACGTTAGGTTAGGTTACGTTAGGTTAGGTTAGGTTAGGTTACGTTATATTTGGTTAGGTTACGTTAGGTTATATTTGGTTAAGGTTAGGTTGGGTTACGTTATATTTGGTTGGAATTTAGGTTACGTTAGTTTTTTTGTTAGGTTAGGTTAAGTTACTTTATATTTGGTTAGGTTACGTTAGGTTAGTTTAGGTTAGGTTACGTTACGTTATATTTGGTTAGGTTACGTTAGGTTATGGTTTTCTTGGGTGTATAATGTTAAGGTAATCCATAAATTTTGAGCCACAATAAATGACAGAAACATGAGTTAAAAACAATGTAGGCGCCATCCATACTGACGTCACCACCTGAGGGTACACGAGTGAGGGAAGACAGTTAGTATCGTGTCTATTGTTCCTCTGTTAGTTCCTATTTTTTCTATATATCTATTTCATTTTACCATTATTCCCCCACGAGGCTCATTTTTTCTATATTTTTATGTTCTGTTACTATTTTTCTATTTGTATTTCCTATCTTTTTTGTTTGGTTTTCAAGTTGATTATTATTCGTGTTGTTGTGAATTATTTTTGTAGATTAAATCTGTTCAATTTGTAAACACTTCGATTTTCTTTCAGTGATGTAATGTTTTAATTTCTGTTGAGAGGATCACACCAGTACGGCCTTGATTATACCAGTACGACCCCTTGATCAAACCAGTAAGGCTCCTTGATCACACCAGTACAGCCCCTTGATCACACCAGTACTGCCCCTTGATCACACCAGTACGTTGATCACACCAGTACGGCCCTTATCAAACCAGTACGGCCCCTTGATCACACGTACGGCCGTCAAACCAGTACCCCCCTTGATCAAACCAGTACGGCCCCTTGATCACACCAGTACGGCCACTTGATCACACCAGTACGCCCTTGATAAACCAGTGGGCCCTTGATCACCAGTACGGCCCTTATCAAACCATGCCCCTTGATCAACCAGTAAGGCCCTTGATCAAACCAGTACGGCCTTGATCAAACCAGTACGGCCCCTCATCAAACCAGTAAGGCCCCTTGATCACCATACTGATCAAACCAGTACGGCCCTATCAAACCAGTAAGGCCCTTGATCAAGCCAGTACGGCCTTGATCAAACCAGTAGCCCTTGATCACCAGTACGGCCCTTGATCAAACCAGTACGGCCTTGATCAAACCAGTACGGCCCTTGATCAAACCAGTACGGCCCTTGATCACCAGTACGGCCTTGATCCACCAGTGCGCCCTTGATCACACAGTAAGGCCCCTATCACACCAGTACGGCCTTGATCAAACCAGTACGGCCCTGATCAATGCAGCCCCTTGATCCACCAGTACCGGCCTTGATCACACCAATACGGCCTTGATCACACCATCCACGGCTCTTCTCATGTTTGTATGAAGGTCACAACACCATGGAGCAGAGGAAATCTTGGCTGTCTCCCCTGCCCTACACTCCTCTCCCTTCCCCCACCTCCCCTCCCCACCTCCTCTCCCTCCTCCCCCCTCCCCACCCCTCTCACCATCATCAGCAAATTCCATAAGACTTGTGCATGTAGACACTTCTTCCCGGCAAACCCTTTGGGGTGAGTGGTGGTGAGTGGTGGTGGTGGTGGTGGTGTGTGTGTGTGTGGTGGTGTGTGGTGGTGTGTGTGTGTGTGTGTGTGTGTGTGTGTGTGTGTGTGTGTGTGTGTGTGTGTGTGTGTGTGTGTGTGTGTGTGCATCCTAGCGTGTGTTTATTTATGTGTGTTTGCTAGTGTCAGCTTGTGGGGGGCTGGGAGTATGTGGCTGCTACGTAAGTCAACCAGGGTCAGGAGGGACACTTATCAGGGCCAGGGTTGTCCTTGGTTGTATTTTAGTAGTGGCACCATCGCTCCCAGCCCCCGAGTATGTGTATCTAACAACACGTGTGTAAATTAGGCCAAGTTATGTAAGGTCATCCCGTCGCCCTTACCTCAGCACTGGAGGTTAGGGGGTTTAGGAGGGCTGGGGGGAGGGAAGGAAGGAAGGAAGAGAGAAAGGTAGGAAGAGAGGAAAGTAGGGAAGGAAGGAGGAAGAGAGGAAGGGATGAAAGGAACTCGGAAAGGAAGGAAGGAGGGAAGAAGGAAGGAGAAAAGGCAGGAAGGAGGGAAAGAGGGGGGGGGGGGATGACTGGATTTGTTGGGGCAGCTCGCCCGGTTTGTTTAGAGACACACTTGAACAGCACCAATTACGGTATACAGAGTGACATACCTCGCCCTGGCCAGACTCTACACGTGTCACCAAGGCCAACAACCCTACCAGGAATGTTTTAGTTGGTCCGAAATTAGGCATAAATTTAATGGGCAATGCTCACACACACACACACACACACACATACATTATTACTACTATTACTTTGTTGTCACTCGGAATCGAGTATGGCGACCATCCAGCTATGATACAGTGATATGAGTTATTAAAAATGTCACCTTCGTTGGTGAGCTCTGAGTTGACTTGGGAGGTCGATACGGGACCGGCAGGGTCATCCTCAAATGTTGCATGTGTAGAGGGCTACATCTAGTGCGGGAGGGGAGGCGACAGCGTCTTTCCGGCGCTGTCGCTTGTCTGACTCGGTATGCAGTCGGGCTAACTCGAAAGTATTGACACTTTCTTTTGTGGTGCTCCTCCAAGCGTTACGGTGTGGAGTAATCGTCTCCCAGGTGAGGGTGTCGATTTGACACTTTTTCAGGTTTGTTTTAAGACTATCCTTATACCTTTTCAGTTGCCCGCCAGCGTTACGTTTACTATTCGTTAGGTGACTGTAAAGTTGCTGTTTTGGCAGTCTACTGTCGCCCATGCAGGTAACATGGCCAGTCCAACGTATAGTTGTTCATGTATAATGGTAGCCTCGATGCTCCTACAGTTGGTGTCAGCAAGAATACTGGCATTTGTTCTCTTGTCTTCCCAGCGAACTCGGAGGATGGAACGTAGACTACGTTGGTGAAAGTTTTCAAGTGCCTTGAGGTGCCTCCTGTATGTGACCCATGTCTCGCTGCCATATAGCAGGGTGGGGAGGACCACTGCTCGATATACGTGCAGCTTTGTAGATAATAATTTCAGATCCTTACAGCTGAAGACACGGGTACGGAGTCTGCCAAAGGCTTGAGATGCACATCTGATCCGATGTTGAATCTCTTCATCGATGTCTGCGGTGGTGAACAGGTGGGAACCAAGGTACTGAAAGTGGGTAACATTAGAGAGGGTAGTACTGTTAAGATGGATGGATGGTGGAGGTGTGGCTGAACCAGGGGCAGGCTGAATAAATCTGAGTATTACGTACATTTACCTCAAGACCGAAGTGTGCATCTGCATCTGCGAAGGTGTTCAGGATCTCCTGTAGGTCGCGTTCAATGTGAGCGACTATAGGGTGAGGTCGTCAACATAATGAAGTTCAGTGATGGAAGCGGCCGACAGCTTTGTTCCTGCCTGGAGTCGTTATATGTTGAAAAGTCCTTTCATCCGGTACTGGATGTTCAGCACACTTGCTGAGGACGAGTATGCCGTTGGGATTACACTTGCCTACTCCATTTCTCCCTATGGTTCCCTGCCATATGTCAGCATCTCTGCAACTCTGGTTAGCATTCTGTCAAGGTCAACGTAAAAGGCTTCCTTGATGCCATTCTCTGCATCCAATGTTGGGGCGTAAACACTGAAGAAAGAGGCATGACGTGAGTAATTCAGTGGGACTCTGAGCATCATGAGACGTTAGTTGACCCCAACAGGTATTTCAGTTAGCCTATGCAGGATGGTTTCACGAATGGCCAAGTCAACTCCATAAATTTCTCTAAGCACCAGCCTTACTCTTCCAGAAGAAGGTATCGCCGTACCCATGTTCTGTGAGTCGATCCTGAGCTATCAATGTTATACCTAGCCAGCTCTTTTGAAACAAGGGCAGTTCTTCTTTCAGGACGCTCACTTGTGCCAATATCCAGAAGGGTCCTGACATGCCATGCAGCTCTTTTATGCGTAGTACTATTTTGCTGTCACTCGGAATTGCAAGTGATGATTATCCAGCGATGACAGAATATTATAAGTTTTTTAATGACGTCACTTTCGTTAGTGAACTCTGAGGTGGCTCAAGAGGCTGAAACTATTAAGCTTCAACCTAACCTAACCATTAAGACTGGGACCCATTGGAACGTGAGCCCCAATTACTAATGCTAAAATTCGGTTTGGTTAGAATGGGACCTGTTTGACCAGTCAGCCTTAAGCCCAGTCAGTGTTGGGTTTTAATAGCTGTAACTTAAACCATCGTTCTCAAAGGGTTATGACTTAAATCCTCGGCCCTCAAAAGGTTTATGAATTACTTCTCTGAGTAAATAATAACACCAGATCCAGTTAAACGTGTTGGCTTTCCTCCAATCACGGTTTAGTTTAGTTGTTATAACACGACCATATACACTGACCCGACCTTGTTACCTTACTGCAGGGATGGAGAAACACACACACACACACACACACGGGCACTACACAACAGCGGGTGTAGGAGGACTTCGCTTGACAACTGGTGATAACAATATTACTAGTTGTGTCACATTCGCCTGATTCAACTGGCCTTGGTGAGCCAGCTGGGAGAGCTCCGTCACACCTCCCCCGAATTCCTAAATGTTTATACTACGTCATCTCCGCGGGTAGTTATAGTATGGGCGTGAATGTAGATCGTGGGTAGCCTGGATGAAAATCTGCTCGTGTGGGTGTAGTATGGATGTCAAAGTAGATCATGGGTGTCCTAGATGACGACCTGTGTGGATGTTGGTCATGGGCTGGGTTGAAGATCATGTGATAGATTTTGACTTCTTATCATTATACACGCCCAGTAGCCTGTATCCACGCCCATCATCATCAAGCACGCCCATGGCCACAAAACGAGAGTAAATGATGTTGACACTACTAAACTTAACCCAGCCTACGTCACCACTCAACTCCTTCAGCCTCATAATCTTGTGGCTCTTGACGTCAACAGTAAACACGGGCGGCGCTTTGGAATTTTCTCTCTTAATCTTTTTTTTTTAGCATATGACACACTTGAATGACAGGCGGCACTCTTGAATTCCTTTTACCAATGACTTATGACACTTGTGGCATTTTTTAATTCCTTTTACCAATGACTTGTGACACTTGTGGCATTTTTTAATTCCTTTTACCAATGACTTATGACACTTGTGGCATTTTTAAATTCCTTTTACCAATGCCTTATGACACTTGTGGCATTTTTTAATTCCTTTTACCAGTGACTTGTGACACTTTTGAATTTGCACGTTTCCCAGAGAGGAGTACGTAGATTTTCTGAATATTTTGATCAAACCAATCGTGGTGTTTTCTTTGATCTGGCCGAGCAGTATCAATATCAATATCAAAGAATCTCGCTGCAGGTTTTTGAGACTAGAGCCTTGAGGATACCCCATTCAGCACTTGGATTCAGGTTGTTTGTTGTTGGGTTGTTTATCGGTCCATCATCAAGCTGTTCTCTAAAGGCTGTTTTACCCCAAGATCCTCCAGTCGCTTTAGTGATGAAACCTCTCCTGGAGGCTTGTTGCCTTCGACGTTTTGGGACAACGTGGAGGGAGCTTTGGCCTGACGAGCCGATGATCTGTCTCACAGTGGTGTGAGCCAGACATGACTGGTGATGACGACACGCACACAATAGCGTGAGTGACCTGCACAAACGACAGCTGAGATGGCAAGCAAGGATGAAAGCATCTTTACTATGAATATATTTTAGTAAATTGTGGGACAGATTGTAGCGCTCTCGGTGGCTATCCGAGTTATGTGTTGGTTCGAAACCCTGTTTGGGGAGGGAATATTGTTTTGTTTGTGTAGATGTTCCTTTACACCCGAAGATTATTTTATGGTTGTCTGTGTTCTTTTTATTATTATTATTATTATTATTATTATTATTAAGATTTTTTTTATTAACCATTTATCCACAGTTCTGCCTGTTCTATATATGTGGATCACCTGAAAATTATCCCTCCCCCCAGCTTATTTCACCTGAAGATTAACCACCCTAACAGTACCTGTTGAAGTAAAGATAGTTTAGATTAGCGTCAAGGTGATTAGATTCAGGTAAATAAGCTGGGAGGAGGGTTAATCTTTAGGTAAAATAAGTTGGCAGGGCTAAACTTTAGATAAAATAAGCTGACATGGGGCTAATCTTCAAATAAAATAAGCTGGTAGTTGCGAAAATGTGTTCCTATCCGCCTGTGGTAACCCGTGTCTCCAAAACGACCAACTTATATGACCTATAGCAAACCTATCCACCAATCACGTCCGTCATTACACGACCAATACCCATTCATTCATAAACAATGTTACTACTACTGCGACGGTGCTGTTTGGAGACACAGGTTACCACAGGGACCGTAGGAACTTCAGGTGTTGCTGTTACTACCTCACACCGCCACCCCTAAGTCGTGCTAGGCGTAACCTCTCAATTTGTTTTAGTTTTTAAGTCATAGATACAGAGAAATATTGTTTGTTTAGTCTTCTCTGTGTGTGCTTTCCTGATGCTCTCTTGTAAGTGTATGTGTGTGTGTAAACGTTTCATGCGTATCTGTGTGTTTGTGAATAATGCATGTACACGTATCTCATGTTTTATATACACACACACACACAAGACCCGGACGTACATACCAACATCAAAGAAGACTCTGATCTGCTGTGTTCAATGTTTATTTACAGTCATAACATCCGCCCCCTTAACCCCCCCCCCCCTCTCCCGATGTACCCCTTGAGTAGAATCCACCTTAACCCCCTGATTTACCCCTTACTAGCACCCACTTACCCCCTGATTTACCCCTTACTAGCACCCACTTACCCCCATTCGTCAGGCGTCCTAATCTCCCTAATCCGCCCTGACTGCCCTTGCACTTGGCCACCTCTGATTGGTAGGTAAGATATTGCGTTATCCAAAGGTCAAGAAGTGCTAAGATAACTACCACTTAAGTGATAAATTGTGTCCGCCTCATGGTCAAGGTCACGCGATGGTGGTAGTGGTGGTGGTGGTGGTAGTGGTGGTGATGGTGGTGGTGGTGATGATAATGGGAGGGTAAGTATTAGCAGTTATGGTTGTTGTGATAGTGTACAATATTCTTGAGTCACCTATGGATAATTTCAAGGTTTTAGTGAAATATATCGCAAAATTAACCACTTCTAGCGATATAGAACAAACAAAAGTAAAATCGTCCATCCACTCCTTCCTATCCCTACAGTTACTCAGTTCATTGGGTTTAAATGGGCCGACTGAGTTTAGTTTAGGTCAGGTCAGGTCAAGTTGGTTAGGTTAGACTAGGTTAGGTCAGGTTTAAATGCGTTCAATTACTGTAGGTTAGGTTAGGTTAGGTTAGGTCAGGTTAGGTCGAGTCAGGTTTAAATGCGTTCAATTACTGTAGGTTCAACTTAAACTTAGTCCCAGTGGATTCAGATTATTAAGAGATAAGTTCGATTTTATTCAGTTTAATACATTTAAGTTGAGTTAGCAATTATGTTACGTTAGTTGAGGAGGAAGGCATTGACGAGGGAAAAAATAAGTGGTGTCTTGACGTGATGAGGCTATGACGTCGTTTTCTTGACGAGTTTTGCTTAAGAAAAGTTACAAGGCTCACTGATGCTTAACTAACAATTGTCTGCTTAATATAGCGAAAGTGGAATTATTTACATATGGTTTTTATACTTAATAATATAGTCAGGGAATATAGACACCATTTATACCTTATGTACAACTTACGTATGTGCAGACACTCCCGTACATAAATGAATTCGCACACACACACACACACACACACACACACACACACACACACACTGATATCCACAGGTATAAACTTTAACGAGAATGCCACAGGTGTATCCAAGCCATTTATTAACACACCTGTGTACTCTAATAACAGTTATAACACGGTTCTAATTCCCTTTAATTCAACAACTATCACGAGGTGTTCCTGGATCTCTTCTCCTCTCTCTGATTACGACGTCCGGTACACCAGGATCACTACAGGTATGGTACACCAGGATCACTACAGGTATGGTACACCAGGTCACTATAGGTACGGTACACCAGGTCACTATAGGTACGGTACACCAGGATCACTACAGGTATGGTACACCAGGTCACTATAGGTACGGTACACCAGGTCACTGTAGGTACGGTACACCAGGTCACTATAGGTACGGTACACCAGGTCACTATAGGTACGGTACACCAGGTCACTATAGGTACGGTACACCATGATCACTACAGGTATGGTACACCAGGTCACTATAGGTATGGTACATCAGTTCACTATAGGTACGGTACACCAGGTCACTATAGGTACGGTACATCAGTTCACTATAGGTACGGTACACCAGGTTACTATAGGTATGGTACACCAGGTCACTCTTGGTACGGTACACCAGGTCGCTATTGGTATGGTACACCAGGTCGCTTTGGGTACGGTACACCAGGTCACTATAGGCACGGTACACCAGGTCACTATAGGCACGGTACACCAGGTCACTATGGTGCAGTACCCAGGTCACTATAGGTACGGTACACCAGGTCACTATAGGTACGGTACATCAGTTCACTATAGGTATGGTACACCAGGTTACTATAGGTACGGTACATCAGTTCACTATAGGTACGGTACACCAGGTTACTATAGGTATGGTACGCAGGTTACTATAGGTACGGTACGCAGGTTACTATAGGTACAGTACACCAGGTTACTCTTGGTACGGTACACCAGGTTACTCTTGGTACGGTACACCAGGTCGCTATAGGTACGGTACCCAGGTCACTAGGTACGGTACCAGGTCACTATAGGTACGGTACACCAGGTCGCTATAGGTACGGTACACCAGGTCACTATGAATATGGTACACCAGGTTACTCTTGGCACGGTACACCAGGTTACTCTTGGTACGGTACCCAGGTCGCTATAGGTACGGTACACCAGGTCACTATAGGTACGGCACGCAGGTCGCTATAGGTACGGTACCAGGTCACTATAGGTGCAGTACATCAGTTCACTATAGGTACGGTACACCAGGTCACTATAGGTACGGTACACCAGGTCACTATAGGTACGGTACATCAGTTCACTATAGGTATGGTACACCAGGTTACTATAGGTACGGTACATCAGTTCACTATAGGTACGGTACACCAGGTTACTATAGGTACGGTACGCAGGTTACTATAGGTACGGTACACCAGGTTACTATAGGTACGGTACGCAGGTTACTATAGGTACGGTACACCAGGTCACTATAGGTACGGTACACAGGTTACTCTTGGTACGGTACACCAGGTCACTATAGGTACGGTACACCAGGTTACTCTTGGTACGGTACACCAGGTCGCCATATAGGTACGGTACAGGTCACTATAGGTACGGTACATCAGTTCACTATAAGGTACGGTACACCAGGTCACTATAGGTACAGTACACCAGGTCACTATGGTACGGTACATCAGTTCACTATAGGTACGGTACACCAGGTTACTATAGGTACGGTACATCCGTTCACTATGGGTACGGTACACCAGGTCACTATAGGTACGGTACATCAGCTCACTATGGTACGGTACACCAGGTTACTATGGGTACATTCACCAGGTCACTATAGGTACGGTACCCAGGTCACTATAGGTACGGGCACACCAGGTCACTATGGTACAGTACACCCAGGTCACTATAGGTACGGTACATCAGTTCACTATAGGTACAGTACCCGAGGTCACTATGGGTACGGTACATCGGTTCACTATAAATTTTGGTACACCGGTCACTATAGGTACCGGTACATCAGCTCACATATAGGTACGGTACACCAGGTCACTATAGGTACGGTACACCAGGTCACTAGGTACGGTACACCCAGGTCACTATAGGTACGGTACACCAGGTCACTATGGGTACGGTGCAGGTCACTATAGGTACGGTACCAGGTCACTATAGGTACGGTACACCAGGTCACTATAGGTACGGTACACCAGGTCACTATAGGTACGGTACACCAGGTCACTATGGTACGGTACCAGGTCACTATAGGCACGGTACCCAGGTCACTAGGTACGGTACGCAGGTCACTATGGGTACGGTACCAGGATTACTATAGGTACGGTACACCAGGTCACTATAGGTACGGTACACCAGGTTACTCTAGGTACGGTACACCAGGTCGCTATAGTACGGTACACCAGGTCACTATAGGTACGGTACATCAAGCAATACGTAACTA
>NW_024720046.1:0-19473 GCF_018991925.1 Homarus americanus
AGACAGACACACTCGCATAAACATACACACACACACACACACACACACACACACACAAAGACTGAATGCACCTAGTAATATCAAAACCCTCTTGTCATCCACCTACACTCCCTGAGATAAGAAGAGATAAAAGACAGACACACAAACGGAGATCCAACCACAAAAAAATTAACTCCTTGGATACAAAAAAAGTTGGATACCTCTTTCTTCCTCCACAGCCTTCCACAAAGACGAGAGAAGAAGCCAAAGGGAGTGTGGACCGTTTCTTCCAAGTCACAGAATACTTGAAACTTCCTCAGAGGGGCATGGTGGTGTTCTCGAGAGCTGAGAGCCTGGAGGGAAGGACTCTTACAGATGGTCAAAATAACCGCGAATGGACCACCGTGTCTCATGCTTGGTCATGTGAGGGAAGTGAGCATCCTACAGATTGAGTCACGAACTATATCTTCTCTTCTGAGGCACCAAGTTGAGTGTCATGGTAGGATGGAGTATTTTAGAACATCATCAAGATATTCTAGTGTGGCGTCTGAGATCCATCTTGGCCACTGTTTAAACAACAAATCGCGCATAGAAGCACCGAAATGAAGATAACATTAAACAAACACCTTAGAGTTGAAAGAGTGATACCTAAAGGGGGAGGGAAGAGTCTCCCAAAGGGCCACACTACAACCCACGGGAGGACCACTGTAATCTTTGGCCACAACAGGAACAAAGAACTATTCAACAACAACTCAAACGTAGACTGCTTTAACCTTCATTTTCTTTTGGTTTTGTATTGTCTGGTTGAAAACTCTAAGTCTACTTTCAGGTTAAAAAACACACACACACACACACACACACACAGACCACCATCATGCTTCATCTTTATGACCAGTTAAACCAAGCACCTTCTTCAGAGGCACCAAGGATGCATCACACAAGCTCTTAAGGTATGTCGGGATACTTGAAGGGGGTCTCTAAGGCCTGTCGGGATACTTGAAGGGGGGGAAGATCTGTCGGGATACTTGAAAGGGAGTCTCTGTAACATATACGTATCTTCACCACATCACAAAACGATTCAATATCAAATCTGGCCAAGAATAAAGAGACGTTGCTTGGTGTCGTGTACTTAATGGGTGCTGGCTATTCCGCTGGGAGAACGTCTTTACACGCAGTCTGCAGTTAATTCCATGATTTTTTTCTCTTCCCTCCTGGTCTAAGTGGTCTCAGTTCTTGCGTGTGTTTAATTATTGCATTTTCTCAGTCTGTTTGGCTGCATTGAAATTGTATACCTAGAATCCTATTGATTATTAATAATGTAATCACTGAGTCAGGTGTATAGTTGTGCATCAGTGTATTTTCCATTACAGGTGTTTTAGTGTATGTTTAATTGCCTACACCTACTTAATGACCTCCCCCTCCCCTTTCCAGTGTATATTTGATTACCTTCGTTCATTTAATTACCTGGGTATATTTAATTACCTGGATATTCTAACGATCTAATCACCTACCTTTGTATATCTGTTTACCTGTGTATATTTAATTAACCTGGATATTCTAACAACTTAATCACGTGTTATCTAGGATATATCTAATTGACTGTATATACTTAATTATCAAGACAACCTAATAATATATAATTCTCTCTCATCTACTGGAATTAATTGTAGTCAAAACTGTACCATCTTCATTATTACACTTATTAAAACTTGGTACAAATTGTGTGACTGTTCTGGTACAACTATGTTTCCTGATTCTTGTCATAAAATATATTTCGGTCGATTAATTTATTTAGCCAGACTTTCATTTGTTTATTCGTGTCTATTTTTGGGGGAATTATATATTCTGAATAAAAGATAAAATTATTCAATAAATATTACAAGGATTTATAATAGATTAATTCATTTTACAACAAATACGAACTTGTTGTCAAAACGAAGAATGACAAATGATTCCTTGGTATAGAAAACGAATAAATAAAAAAAAATAAAAAATCTAGTTAACAGATTAAAAACACATTTCCTGGTCTGTCACTGAATATATATATCTACATTTAATCAAGAAATGTTTATAACAAATCTGAAAATTAAGTAATATGCACATTATTCCCTCCAAAGAGTATCAATATAAATTTGTGGTAGAAAATACGACACAATGGGCGAAGGATTCTGACGACCTTACCGAGACAACAGGAGTCACAGTGTTCATTTTGCAGCGAATAACATTAAGTGGTCTTACTGAAGCTAAATACAGTATATATTTATTAAATTATCAATAATAACTACAAATACTTGAAATTATAACAAAAGAAGATCATTACAGAGATTTAAAACACATATTTCTTATTACTAATTAGATCTAAAACAAATAATAAGCAATATTTCAAGAGAGAAAAACAAAAGAGGTGGACCACGAACAAGACTAAAATTATGGTAAAGACGCTCTCTCTCTCTCTCTCTCTCTCTCTCTCTCTCTCTCTCTCTCTCTCTCTTTCTCTCTGTCCGTATTAAGTGTATGACGTATAATATACACCAAATAAGGGTGTTTGTATAGTTAGTATAAATGCAAAAAAAAAAAAATCTTTAGCCAATTTCGTAAAAAAAACCCTAAGTAACACACACACACACGCAGATAGATAGACAGAAACACAGAAACCGATAGACAGATAGACAAACAGACAGACAGACAGACAGACAGACAGACAGACACACTCCCCTTATAATACTCTGCTCAGTCAGTTTAGGAAGGATATTATGTAGATTTATCATCGTGTTATTGAGGACGATTCTGGCCATTTAGTCTCCTCATTTATTTCTGATATGAGATTAAGAGAAACTTGAAACGTAATTGAACGAGAGAATAGATCAAGGGTGATGCTCTCTCTCTCTCTCTCTCTCTCTCTCTCTCTCTCTCTCTCTCTCTCGCATTCATAGTATTCAGACGGTGATCCTGTCCTATACTGTATAAACACACGTAAGCGAAAAGCACTCAGGCATACATACACACACACATACTTTTTGTTCAAGGCTGCCCGGCTGAGAGCCATTTAGACGTGAATTTGTTTAAGGTCTAAATGCTGTCGACAACACAACGACCACACTCTGAGTTAAAGAGCTGTATGACCCAAACCAAATAATAATCCGAGAAAGATCGGACAACTCGCCAACTGCACTGGCTAGCCATTACCTAATTTCACCCTGCCCGGGAATCGAGCCCAGGTCCATTCACTTACAAGGCGAGCATGTTGACTATATACACCACTTAAGTTTTTGTAATATTAAACACAATTTTAGACATACACAAACATTTACAAAGAACATTATTAATTCACACAAAGTTGAGTGAGTGTGTGTGTGTGTGTGTGTGTGTGCGCGCATGTGTGTGTGTGTGTGTGTATGCGTGTGTGTACATCAAGTTATTTAAGAGTGATATTATCAGAGGTTCATAAAGCTCATCATTACCGGTAATTTTCTATTTTTAATCCCTAAAATTGGACAAAGTTTTAACCTGAAATATATTACTTTAATCGAGACACAAAAACCCTGAAGAAGAGAACAACTAATTCTTATAAAAGTAAATAACTATCATACTTTTATGTCTGTCTGTGTCTGTCTGTCTGTCTGTGGAATAGTTCTTGATCTTCCTCCCAAGACAGACCTTAATACCCCCCATCCCTCTTCTTATTCTTCCTCCTCCTCCTCCTCCACATATCTATTGTCCTCTTCTTCCTCCTCTACATCCCTCTTCTCCTCCCCCCCCCCACCATAACACCATAATGATAATCCCTCATAAGCCACCCCATTATAACCAATTTTCATCGCTACACTCAACAGATCATAAACTGTTGAGGGGCCTTCAGGTTAGGTCAGGTCAGGTTAGGTTAGGTCAGGTCAGGTCAGGTCAGGTCAGGTCAGGTTCACAATGGATCAAAGCAAATTAGAATCCCGTGGTCAGGTATGCTGTACAGGTGCATTCCATAATCCCATTGGTATTAAAGGTGTGGGAGGATTAAATTATTTTATATCTATTTACGGAGTTACATAAAGTTCCTTAATATCCAACACCAATATTTACAAACACTTCCTTGTATTATGGAGTGAAACTTGATGTTATTTTGGAGATATTTGTAATAAAGAGAAATGTTCGCTGACTCTAAACCAAAGATGTGATAAATGAACGTACATACAGAACAGCTGCCGCAAGCAAAAAATTATACCATACTAATTTTTTTAAGGTCATAGGTCAAAACTCAAGGTCAAACTTTTTAAGGTCATAGGTCAAAACTCAAGGTCAAACTTTTTAAGGTCATAGGTAAAAACTCAAGGTCGGACTTTTAAGGTCATAGGTCAAAACTCAAGGTCGGACTTTTTAAGGTCATAGGTCAAAACTCAAGGTCGGACTTTTTAAGGTCATAGGTCAAAACTCAAGGTTAAACTTCCGATAAACTGAAAAAATAAATGAATTGTAGTTATTGTATTAATATACATCATTAACCACTATACTGTACAAGTCATTGATTATAAATTTCTGAGACTGATTAACTACGGAAAATATGAGTCAGATAAAAAGATGAGAAGGTCACCGTTACTAGAGAGCTAAATTGGCCAAGATACCACAAGACAAGGTAAAAGAATACAGGTGAATACTGAACAAATTTATCATACAGGTAAGACAGAAATTTTCTTAACCTAGTATTATTCCTGGATGCTTTAAGTCAGCACACGATGACGCGCACACACACACACACACACTTAAGCTGAGTCAGAGATCAAAGTCAAACCATCACTGGTACAATAACTGTTTGTGTTTTAGAATATCTCAAGGGGAGGAAGACCAGACTTACAGAACAGGTATAACATGAAATACCTTTTGAGAGTTATAGGTCATTATCAAAAGGTCACTGGAACTATACATCACTATTAAATTGTTTCCACTGCTTTTTGTTGAAATTATTTAGTAATATAAATTGATAAATAGATAACGAGGAGTGACCTGTTGCCACCAGGATTACACGTTATTAATTTTATTACCTTTATTTTTAATATTGTCAGTAGGTAAGAATTTACTATTGTTACTATTATTGTTAACCATATTGGTGGGGATATTTTGTGTGGATCGTTGTTGGTTGTAAGAGTAAGGGAGTTTTTAGACCAATATATGAAAATACGGGTGGCTAAGAATATCCGGACTCACCTGAAGATTAGCCCCCCTCCCCCTGGCAAGGGATTCTAATAATTATATAATCCATAAATGATACAATTGCAAATGTTTTCTGGCCTCAGACTTAGTGGTTACGGTCCATGAAACAAACAACAGAATTACGGACAATATTAACCAAAGAGAGATTATATATCGAAAAAGGTCAACAACAGATTACTACTCCAGTATTTTAATCACTAGAGACGAAGATATTAGCTTTTACCGTAATAACATCAAATGCAAAACTAAACATCCACGAATAGACGAATGACGATAAAAAAAATGCACACTGTGTTTTGCCAGAATTTCGACAGATTTGTATTTTACTCCTTAATACCGACTTGGCATTTAATTCTCAGTCAGAGGTTTTAATTAAAAAGTATATATAATCCTTTCACGCAATAATACTATATATATAAAACTGGTGGAGGCAAAGGTTAAACCAGTTTACACACTAATTGACCCTCAGGCAATTATAATCCTCGCCAGAGTTACCTTTACAAAGAACGCCAGAGTCTTTATAAACAAACCGATATATTGGTGTTAAAGGTTCGCTAGGCTTAGGAGCCACGTCATTTGTTGTCATCACGATCGTCATTTGTTTTTCTTGTGTCATGAGGAAGCGTTGCGCCATCGTGTGTGATTTATCTAAGTAGAAATAATGTCGACTACCTGTCAAGGGGGAAGGTGAAATTTCATAGTGATATTGTGTATTAGTCTTCCCTGATATTGCAACAAGTTTTAGCCATTAATAAAAAAAAAATATGTTTAGCTCTTTACAAGGACACACACACACCCAAACACACCGAGAATACTGCAAGAGGTTCACACATGCAACTTGGTGAAGGGAAACGGTATATACACACGTTGAACAAGAACAAAGGACACGCCAGAGTTCAACGATAGACTGAACAGTGGATATTATGTTGAACTTCAAATTATATTTCTCGAATTTGAACAAGATCCGTCTCAATATCCTAGGGTATATACGTGTTGCAGATGGACCTAAAACACTACTGTACATCGTAAGTTCCGTCAACACCCCAAAGGAACTCACATCTCAAGAATAATATAAGTTTTAGTTGATCTTACATAAAGTTCTCTGATTTAAATACAGGTTCTATCTCGACATCCCATAGCGGACTCACCACCTCGCTAGAAACAGATGCGTCGCGTGTCTAGGGGAGGACAAGCAGACACCAGGCACGACAAGTTATGGACCCATCTAGGACCTGGGCGTGTTATTAAGTAAAGCACAACCGGAGGACCACACGCGACTCCCGGGCACTTAACTCCTGTGAAAATTTGTCCTGGTGCATTTTTTTGCTCAGGGGGAAGAGGGGACGGGGAAGATGGAAGGAAGCAATGTAAAACTTAATGATTTGTGTTGTGACAGTCGTGTTAAGGAGGTCAGGTATATATGTAGGTATGTAAATAACTCAATCAAGCTAAAGAAAACAACAACAGCAAGAAAAAGAATAATAATAAGAAGAATAATAAGAATAATATAACATACACTCCAGCTAACAATCCCGAACATAAAATATTTTTCAACCAACAAAATATGAAGAAAAAAATCTCTTTCATTTATATCTCAGTTTCTATAATTTTTTGGAGGTAATTTAAAACGTTATTACAGAGCTATTGTCCTGATTTAAGTGAAAGCAAGAAAGTAATAAAATGGTAAAGTAAGAGGAGTGAAAGTATTTATATTTTTAACTTGTACTTGGTGTGTGGTGTAAATATTTGTTACTTTGTATAATGGATGGTCATGCATGTTTGCGTATTCTTAATTAACGAAACAAGATGTGATGTCGTGTGTGTGTGTGTGTGTATAATATCTTAACAAAATGCCAATATTCACAGGTTTATATAGATCATTTTCATCCTTTAATACAGTATAAACTACACAAGATATATTTCTATAAGCCCTAACCTAACCTAACCAAACCTAACCTAACCTAACCTGTGTAAGTTATAGGTCAGTGTTTATGATACGAGGTCCTATGATTTGTTATATTTCACACATTAAACTTAAGTCTGATTTTTTTGCATTCTTTCATGTATAATTTCGTATAATATCAGTATGTTCGTTTATTATTCACAAATTATATCAAGATGTATAATTTTCATCAATAATATCTGAATACTTTACCCTGAAAGTTGTCACAGAGTTATAGTTTTAAAATTCTGTCTTTCAGTGAATTCATCTTTAATATGCTGCATTTTATTTTCCTCGCTGACTTAATTCACTTTCTAATTGACTTGTGATGTAAATTATAAAAGTTCTCTTCACAACTAATTATTTCTCTCCACCAACATCTGTTCATCTACGACTTTAGAAAATGTTGTACAACTTTTAGATTAGGTTAGGTTTATAAGAACTATCCTACTTGAGTCTTTCTACAGGTCCGACTTGACTTGTGTGCCTGTAGTAAGTAATTCAGTAATTATATTAGCCTTGATTTGTTTACTAGAGCTCTAACTACTCCTCCTTGATGACTGGTTACATAGGCCCTGGGATCAAGAGGCACCAGTCGCAATTGGCCCCAGTCCCAACATGCACCAATTCTAATAGGTACCAATCCCAATTAACCCGAGCCCTAGTGGTTAAATTTAAGCAGCTTAGATTTTATCCCGGCTAATTACTGGCCCTATTAGGTCTAGGTCCCATTAGAACAACTTGGGCCAATTAAGACTCTGATCCATTAGAACTTGAGCTCAATTCACCCGCAGTCCTCTTCATTACCTCTTGAATTATTCTCAAGTACGACTCCATTTTCTAACACTTTACGTATATTAACTAAATCACCCTTGAGGACAAGTGATGGAGAAATCGATGAGTATGAATCATTAATACTCCTCTGGGTATTAATGACGCCTTGAGCTTGATGACAGTAATCAGTGAGAGTAATATTTTACCCATCAGAGTACGATCAGCCGAACCGTGTTGTATGATTTCTTTTGTTTGAGTACTCGATTTTTAAAGACGATTCAATTTATTTAAAGATTAATTATGAAGGCGTTGAATAATTGGGGTTTGAATTATTTAGGAAATTATATTAAATGGGTTCAAATTTGTACCTAGAGGGTTAGTGAATTGTATTGGTAGGTTCTAGTAAAACGCACTCAAGTGGATGGAGAATCGTACTCAGTCATATAAAAAAAATAATGTGTTAAAATTGAAGGCTTATAAAAACGTACTCCAAGAATTATAAAACTAGATATACAAAGCCTACCTACAGTATCGTCCACAATCTTAATCCAGTAGTCTAAATATAGTACTCAAATATTAAAAAAAAAAAAATGCAAAAACAGTTAAGTAATCTAACTCAGAATTGTTCATCTGTCCGAATACTATTTCTAACCCTTTGAGTACAACAATTATAAAACCACTAAATTAGTACCACTAAATTCACTGACTGTACAATTTGGAAGTTATAAATAACGCTTAGAGCCAACACTAACATTATTTTTTCGGTGAACTGCTGCGCCCTTGAAACGTTTTATAAGCTTTAAGTACTGCCGAGTGGCTACAGGGCTCGCCTCCCTTCCTAAGGGTTGATGAATCGATCCCAGAACCCTCCCCAACCACCCAGCTCTAAATGGGTACCTAACTTTACATTTGGGAAAGTGAAGGCGGGAGAGTTCAGTGCCAGCCACGGTGCCTCCTTGAATACCACAGGCTTAGTTTAGAGTGTGTTGCATGTACAATGCCCCGAGAAAGCAGTCATGATTATAAGAACCAATTTCGTCTTTCACTGCTTTTGAAGGCTATTGACTTAAGGGGAGGGGGGGGGGGGTGTGAGGCGTGGCCTAGAATGGAGGACAGGTGTAACGCTTGTCATTAATTAATAAAGAGCTTGTAAGCTGGTAAGATTAATTCGTGGAGGAATACGTCTCCTTTGTGAGTCAGCTTATTCACAACTTGATAACTCGGTTAAGCGCGCTGTTTCCAGAAGTTGCTAACCATGTTAACAATTTTAGCTAAGACGGTGACTATCGTGAAAGACTTTGGCTCCTCCTCGATAAAAAAAGTCAACTTGTTATCTCAGCGTTCATGTAGAGCGGGGAATCATTAGTTTAGGCACAGCCGGTGTTTCGCATAGTGTATGTGTCTTAATATTGGCATAGTTTATGTGAGTATATGTTTGTTAGCATAGCATGTGTGTCTCAGTGTTGACATGCCGAGTATATCTCAGTTTTGGCATAGCGTGTGTAGTGCATTCCAGAGGCAGGCGAAGATTTACACCCTCAACTGACTGGGTTTCGTGTGTATTCCACTACAACAACGAGCATTGCCCAGCGTGCTTGTTCAGTTTACCTTCATCGCTCTTTAATGCGTGGGAACAACACAAGAGGCGGTTTTCTGTACAGTCTTACAACACCAGTGACGATCAATCCTGTGTCGTCCAGGGCAGAGTTGGATCCTGACATCAAGTATACAGACATTCCACTCCACCAATTCTATTTATCTCATTCCACTCTTAGGTAAGGTGGATCAAAGGGTATAGAAATCTAGAAGGGTGAAATAACATTGGTGGAAAGCTAGAGTGGAAACCGACAGGAAAATACCTCCCCCTCCCCACAAAAATATTTAACACACGGGTAGAAAAATCAACACACATTGTATATATCCTGACTTTACACATGTAGTATACCAAGTGAATCTATAACACCCACGGAGATTTACAACACTTCAAACTAAACTATCTTACAAAGCCTAACGTGTCCTTAATTAGATCAGGTTGGGTATAGTGATTCTATTTCATCAGGTGAGGGTTGGGAAGCCTCGTGTTCTCCCGTTAAAGGACCAGCTTGTTACCTATGCCTGTAAACCTTTTTTAAAAACACAATTATGATTAGATTAGGTTAGGTTAGGTTAGGATAGGTTAAGTTAGATTGGGTGAAGTATGGTTAATCCGTGAATTAAAACAAAATTTTTTAATCTTCGTTTCGTTAATCTGACAATTTATTTTCGTGGGAGTATCAACAGCAAGAAGCACCAGGGTTGTATGCAGAGATGGGGGATACAAGCATAATGAATTAACGAGCTTCAAACACTAAACAACCTTGAATGACAGACCACAAACGACACAATCTCTTCCCCTGATAACACCAATTACTAGAAAAAAATATATACCAGATTAAACTCTTCTTATACACAGGAAGAGCCAAGAGTGCTTAAAGGAAGTTAGTTTGATTTTTTATAATATCAGTAATATCGATTCTAACATTACAAAGTTGTTTATCCGTCAAAGACTTTTTATGCATTTTTATAATTTTATATTTATTCCCCGATATCCTGAGTATGTCCATTCGTGTGTTCGTTTCCGTGTATGATCATGTGTTATTGTGTTCGTGTGTCGTCCGTAGGTTCGTGTGTTCATCTCTCTAGGAAGGAAGTTTAACCCTGACAGCTTGAATAAAGGACCCTGGCAAAACTCTGTACCTGACATGACCCAACCTAACCTAAACACAATTTAAACTAAACTGAACACGACTAAACCATGCTGCTATCTATCTAAATTTTGTCAAGCTCAAATAATCCTTTTCACCACTGTCATACACCCACCAACCCACAGTCATACACCCATCAACCTACAGTCATACACCCATCAACCCACAGTCATACACCCACCAACCCACAGTCATACAGCCACCAACCCACAGTCATACACCCACCAACCCACAGTCATACACCCATCAACCTACAGTCATACACCCATCAACCCACAGTCATACACCCACCAACCCACAGTCATACACCCACCAACCCAGTCATACACCCATCAACCTACAGTCATACACTCACCAACCCACAGTCATACACCCATCAACCCACAGTCATACACCCATCAACCCACAGTCATACACCCACCAACCCACAGTGCTTTGCCATCAACCCGGTGTACACCTAACCAGTCATACCTGTTAGTGCCACCCGTAACCCCGGTCATACCCATCAACCCCGTCATACACCCATCAACCCATCTTACCCATCAACCCACAGTCATACACCCATCAACCCACCCATCAACCTACAGTCATACACCCATCAACCCACAGTCATACACCCACCAACCCACAGTCATACACTCACCAACCTGCAGTCATACACCCACCAACCCACAGTCATACACCCACCAACCCACAGTCATACACCCACCAACCCACAGTCATACATCCATCAACCCACAGTGCCACCCTGACACAGTCCTTACACCCCACCAACCCGGTCATACACCCTTTGATCACCACCACAACCCACAGTCACGCCACCATCAACCCACATTCCTTTACCCATCAACCTGATCGCCACCCATCAGCCACGCAGTCGCCGCACCAGCCCCACAGTCATACACCCATCAACCCACGGTCATACACCCACCAACCCACAGTCATACACCCATCAACCCACAGTCATACACCCACCAACCCACAGTCATACACCCACCAACCCACAGTCATACACCCAGCCTCTGTATCTGACTTTACCTGACCTGACTTAACCAGATCCAATCAAGAAACCCATTATTTTTCACCTCTATTACACCTTGAAGCAGGTATTGAGGCCACCTGACCTGACCTCAATTACTCTGCAGTATTCCCAAGGCATCTGACCACCTCTGCTAGCGTATTCGGTACACCTAACATGACATGACCTGACCTGGCCTGGCCTGACCTCCAAGAACGAGAAAATATACCCAAGATCTCTTTAAATCTATCCCAGAAATTTAAACCTTCAATATATTTGTTTTTAGTTCATTTGTTATGTCTTTGTTTTGCTCTTGTGTTTACGGTTCTTGTTTATGAATTAAAGAAACAATAAGAGAATCCAGCCCGTCAAACTTCTACTGATAATCACAACTCGAATTATGCAACTGAAGAACAACAACAACAATAAGAAGAACAAGAACAAAAAAAACAGCAGGATATAATTCCTATAGAACCTCATGACTAGTTTATTAATGCCTTAAGAAACACTAACAACAATCCTCAGCCAACACGGACCTACAAAACATCAACAAGGTGACGACAACAACAGCTCAAACGCTCCAGCTTAACACCTACAAATTTCCGGGAGTTTAGTGTCGCTACATGAAACAAACACGGCGGCGAGTCCTACAGCTACACACTGTAATGGTCGGCGGAGCAAAGGACGAGACAGCGACGCGTACTCATTGGTGGAGCTTTAATAACAACAGCATGTGGTAACTAGGAGATGTGTGTGTGTTGTGAGGTAGTGAAGGACCACAACATCTCACGTTTTGTGTTACACGTCAAAGACTGAACAATGTGAAGCAGCGGCCCTCCCCCCACACCACGCTGCCTGTAGTAACACCACCGTTAATAAAGGACAAAACGGTACAATATGGAGGTGGGGGGTGGCGTGTGGACAAGGCACGAGAGAGCGGCCTTGTTAATAAGATGGTCACCAAACACGGCCAACACCAGGTGGCGGGTGTAGCTCTTCCTGCTGAATAAAAACCAAGAGCGAGTTTGACGACGCTACACGAACACCGTCCTCAAGGGGGACATCTTGGACTCGAGTGTGAGAGATAGAGACGCCCAAACAATCAAACACGTCTGGTTAATTCCTTCACTTTTATATAAGAACACATTCGTCTTCAACTAAACACGATTTCTTTTCAACTTCTCCTAAAAAAATTCCTCTTCAACTCCAAGGCTGAAATTCGAGTCCCACTTGAAACGAATAAAATAAAATATATGTGAAGAGAAAATGTAAATAGTGTGTTTGACTGTGAGGCTGACGGAAGCAACACTAATTATGCTGTATAATGGGTTGTGTTCAGTAAGGTCAGAGTGATTAGTGGCGCGCGCCATCACAGTGCCAAGCCACTCCCCGCCTACTATACACGCCCCTACACCCACCACGCCTCCCTCTTGCCCAACTCAACACGCCCACTTAGCTACCCCTACACGCCCCTTACCCTCCCCCCACCATACACCACGCCCCTTGCTGTCCACCCCTTACGCGCCCCCACCCCTCCACACCACGCCCACCCACTCATTGTACACTAATAAGGTGATAAGATTACCTCATCATGACACTGGTGTGAATCAGCATCAGGAACTCACCTTCCCCTGCATCAAGGTGCCCACCCTCACCCACCCTACCTGGCAGCCACTCACCTGCGTATTATACCACCTGACACGGGAAATCACACACACACGGGATGACACGGTAGAACACAGTGCTTGTAAGGTAAATAGAAGCCAGCTTTAATGGGTCCCAACCTTAAACTATTAGGACTGAGGCCCATTAGTATTGAGAGCCGTCAGGATTGGGACTCATTAAGACTGAGGCCTATTAAGACTGGAACCATTAGGCCTGTGGTATCTTTGGACTGAGGCTCATTAGGACTGAGAACCATTGGAAATGTGACCCATTAGAATTGGGGCCCATTAAAACTGGGACCCAATAGGACTGGGCCCCATTAGGACTAGGGCCCATTAGGACAGGGGTTCATTTGATAAGGTGCCCACCTAGTAAAAGTGCAAAAGAGGGCATGCAAGATTATTCTCTCCCCTTCCTACTCCACATATCAAGAAGCGCTCAACACACTGACCCTTTCGACTCTCACTGACCATCACCACGACCTCATCTGCAAATTTGGTAAGAAGCTTCTACACCATCCTCGACACCGGCTCCTACTACCACCTGAGATCCCTAGCCCGAGAATTGCTGTTTGACACCACAACCGCATCCAGCCCATAGGTGCACGAACTGATCGCTATGAGAACAGCCCAGTCCCAACCATTGTAAAAATTATCAATAACTTGTAATAAACCAGTGTATTCACTCCCAGTAAATACTACTTCTTGCACTGTCACTATGTTGAAATGCACTGTAGTTTGAGCTTTTCCCATCTAGTTATTATATATCTTATTTGTATCACTTATGTTACTTGTATATTATTTGTAATTCGAAACCCATTCCCCAAATATGTAACTGTATATTTTCAGCCTTCTGGCTGCCAAGCTCTTTCAATAAACCGTTAATTATTATTATTATTATTATTATTATTATTATTATTATTATTATTATTACACTTAATTCTACCAGTTGAATCACAGGTGATGGCCGTCAGCCACGGTAGCTGAACACCAACTCAAAACCAGGGTTCGACTCCCTAATGAGAAAAATGTCCAATAAACAACATTTCAGGTCGAGTTGTTTACATATAGAATGGGGGACGGCCATCTTGTTTCCCTTTTTCACCGGGGGATTCTGCCGGCCGGTGTCACGACATGGCCGCCGGAGCCCATATAGCCCCTTTGTTACTACTGCTGTTGGATACACCTGTGTTGTAACCATAGGTGTATCCGGCACCTATACACACCCGCCTCGAAGTCAGGTGTAACCACCACCTGTACACACCTGTACATCACACACAACACCTTCCACACTCCCAACCAAACTTAAAGCAATTATTATATATTTATAGTGTAACTAACTACACATTACAATACACTGAAATAATGAAACAAAAATATATTCAGAATCTATGAGAAGTATAGGAGAATAATCCTTAAATACAAACTCTATAAAACTTAATCTTGGTTACACGGCATTTTTTTCAGTAAGACAATATATATAATTACATTGGGCAGTCCATTACCACAAATTACACTGATAAACGGTACGTAATGGATACTGAATTACAAGTCTCATAACTAAGTCTGGCTAAAACAGTGGTAGACATTGTTTAGACATAAGCCAGTTGACCGCTGAGGTGAACATTAAACTAGTATGATTAAAATAGCAACCAATGATTTGAAGATTAATTAATGTAAATGTGAAATACCTAAGAGAATAACAAATAAATAAAATACACCAACGAGATAAATAAATAAGAATGAATGGAAAATTATTGAACAATAAAATGAAAATAAGAAAACGAATAAACAGTAAAATGAAAATAAGTAAGAATAAAAAAAAGAATAACAATTACTACAATAAAACTAAATAAAACAAAATAAACAGAAAAGAATAAAGAAACACAATAAATAAATAACACAGCAACACAAACAACATCATTTACTGTGTTACTTCACATCAACGTGTCCAACATTTGTCTTGACTCCATTTTCGTGAATATAATTAAGTCAAACATCATAACACACATCTCGATAAAAAAAAACACACCAACGACAACAATAAATAAATAAACATTAAAAATAAATTCAATATATTTTCCCTAAGATTTTTTTTATTACAAAGTCACGGCAAAAAGTTTGTATACGAATCTTCCTCAACATAATGCGGGGAAGCAGTTCTTTCACCACAGTTATACTCGTAGGTTACACTGTAGAGATCCCCCGTGTTCCGAATACAGAGCCACTTATTGACGGTACAGTTACAGCCACTTATTGACGGTGCAGTTACAGCATGTCCAGGGAATATTGTCTAAGATAATACAGTATAATTGGTTATTTTACTTCAATTATGACCTTGTGTGATAATAGGACATAGTACCATAATAAACCTTTTCTCAAACTGTTAAATAACTCAACAAAAATAATAATAATCCATTCTAAACAACGGATTATCAGACGTAGATGTCATAATTCAGCTCATCATTATTATCCATACACTCTCGTGTATAAATTCCACCGTCAAAATTTGTATTGTCGGAAGAAGTTTTACTGTCTGAATGTCTGTCTAATTCTACAAAAACTCTCCGTTAGTATCCGTCTATTTCCTCTGTTACCTCATCACTTAAGAGTATTACAAAATATTACCACTTACTGTAACACCTGATGTGCATACTCATATTTATAATCCTGTGTATTTTGTAACTGAAAGAAATTACAGTTACAGGAATATTTAGTTACTCTTGCGGTATACAAAATCATACAACTATCTATCTATCTACTGTATTTATCTATTTATATCTATTTTATTAACTCACCTGTACCATTAATCATCAGTTTATTTATCTTAATCTTCTTCCCATTTTGATTTATTCCTCTTAACTATGTATGTATCTACACCCACAAACAAACCTACTATCCACGCCCTACACCCACAAACAAACCTACTATGCACGCCCTACACCCACAAACAAACCTACTATCCACGCCCTACACCCACAAACAAACCTACTATCCACGCCCCACACCCACAAACAAACCTACTATCCACGCCCTACACCCACAAACAAACCTACTATCCACGATCTACACCCACAAACAAACCTACTATCCACGCCCCACACCCACAAACAAACCTACTATCCACTCCCTACACCCACAAACATACCTACTATCCACTCCCTACACCCACAAACAAACCTACTATCCACGCTCTACACCCACAAACACCCACTACCCACCACCTACACCACAATAGAGTAAAGGAGGAATACAGAGTGTACTTACTCAGGGTAGCCATACCACTCTGGGTGGTTGATCCTTAGTGCAGCAGGAAAGAGAAAAATTATATGTGGGTCATTCTATTCCTCGTGTGATGGATGGATGGATGGATGGGAGGAGAGATGGGTAGATGGGGGACTGAATGGGATGAGAGATGGGTAGATGGATGACTAAATGGGAGGAGAGATGGGTAGGTGGGTGAATCGGTGGATGGATAAACAGTTAACTGGATGAATGGACATATGGACTTGGATGGCATATTTGGATGTAAGACCCTACGATATGAAGAACATTTTGGACGTATAAACCCATGATAATTAACACCATTTTGGACTTACATCACAGGAAACAGGTAAAACATTTCTGTGATCGTTCTTCAATAATTCCATACGCCAACCTTACCTGCATTTATCTCGATTTCAGTATAAAATTTTAGTGTTAATTTCAGCATCGGAATCAATCAATCAATCAATCAATCAATCAATCTCTCTATCTCTCTCTCTCAAGATGGAAATTTCATGACGTAAAATCCGATGAAAACTCGACCCTGTTTATACGTGTTGCTTCGAGGTTTTGTTTTCACGTTAACCTCATGTTTCGTTTCGATAAATGACACATATCACAGGAGGTGAACTACAAACTGACCTTTGACCTGACACCGACGACCGACCGACGGAAGATGGGGCTTCGGGTTTAGTCGTATCCATTTGAGAGTTTTATGAATGTGAAGCCCCGAATTAGTCAACAAACCCTACAGCTCAATTTGGATTCGAACTTGTGCATCTTGTTCTTGAATCAGAACCGTATCTCACACATATATAGGGGTTAGGTTAGGTTGGGTTGGGTTAGGTTGGGTTGGGTTAGGTTAGAATGGGTTAGGTTAGGTGAGCCGTGTCCATCACAACCAGACAATTATCCCCGTCCATCAGATCTTCCCTTTAACAAATCCTCAACATAAAGACAAATTCACCTCCATGTGTTAAAATCTTACTACACTACATTACCGTCACCACTATACCAAACCTGTGTAATATTAACACACTAATACACTATTAAGACATCACCAAATCCATCAATAAACAGTACATCTTCCTTTACACTTGATTAGAAAGAAAAACAAGAAAATATGCCCAGAATCTCAAATTCATTCACTAACATTATGAAAAATTACAAGAGTTAAGAGTCAAAGCAAGATATGTACTGTACGCAATGTTGATGTTATTTTGTTCGCCATCATTGTGTCCTAAAGTTAATCTGTTTTGTGAAGTAAATCCTCGGACTTGGGAACAAATCATCTACAAATATCAAGTATTAATTTTCTCTCTTTACAGGATCTAATACTCTTGGAAATGTGTTTAAATTAATCTGATTTGTTTTCATTTATTGTCGATCCTTTATAAGAGGACTCGTGGATCCCCCGAGCCTAGCCGGCCATTTTGTTTACATTTTTCGGTCGCTCTAAAATACCATTAAAACAATATTGAGTATAAACGTTTGGCTCAACTGATGATCTCAAACATGTCCCAACATTTTTTGGCCTCAACTCCACATTCCGTAACTCATTTAGGTAGATGTCCCTCACTACACATACACTGGACTATGTGTAATGTTGCAGCTAATGTGTTATCAAGATATTGCACATTATAAGATCATGTGTGGTCATTATTATATCAAACGGTGGAATTTTAAAGAGCTATTACACCACCTGTATCATTAGTTGTCGCCAGGTGAATGAATATTTAGGTAGATAATATTTTATTTACTGTAATTAAAGTTTCAATGCCTAAGACGTTCCACTATAAGAGTCTTTCAACCTCAGGTAAGGTCTTAAGACTTTCTACTCTAGGTCTTACACCCTCGAGTAGCTGTATCGTCCACATAGGTAATTACTCCACAAGGAACTACAAGTTACACCTTGATGTAATACTTCATTTACTGCCAAACTTTATGGGGAAATATTTTTTCACAAAGAATTTCAAGTTACAATTTCACATAATAAGTCACATTACAAACGTTCCTTCGGCTTACAGTTAAACTTTGCAATGTCAAGATATTTTTTTCACTGCAGAGGAAAGTATCCGTCATCATCATCACCACACACACACACACACACGCAAAGACAAAACTCCTGTATCCAGATTCTCAAAAGTTTATAAATTAAATTCTTCCCTAAAAGTAAACAGACAATACATCTATTTATCATAGAGTATGTGAACAATATCGACGCCATATTGGTTACCATCTTTGAGTCATATAATTAGTTAGCTACAAAGTGTTAATTATTTAGTTAAATAGGAAAAAATATTCTACTAGCGTGTATTGTGACCAAAATAAATCAACATTGTATTTACTTTCTCCTCCAGGGGGCACTAAGTCTAGAAAAATGACACAATTGACATCTACATAAAGTGACTGACCAAGGGTAGATATTGGCTACCTTTTGTGTTACTTTGACGTCGTAAGAACACACAGACCTGCTCTTAAGGATTTTTACCACAATACACCTCAACCAGTTTCTCATTCACTAAGGTCAAACAATAAATCTGGTTCACAAGATACACCGTAAATTTTATTAGAATACAATAATCAATTACTGTATTAGTGTATTGAGGCGAATAGTCTTATGTTGTTAAGATGTGTTCTTAAGCCACGAAGGTAAACAAAAGGTATTCAATATCTGCCTTGGTTGACGATGATCTGTAGATGTTAGCAAGTCCTCCTCCTCCTGCTCTCGAGTAAGGTAAGGAAGGCCTCACCTGACCAAAATTGTTAATTAAGATAGATTACCTGAAGATTAACCCTCCCAGCTTATTTCAACTAATGATTAACCTAACGCTACCTGGGAAGTTAACTTAGGTTAGATTAAGTTAGGTTAGGTTAGGTTAGGGTAGG